>NC_092291.1:16307826-16417826 GCF_036320965.1 Panulirus ornatus
ATCATTTTGTTGCTGAAAACATGGGTCGTTGGCACATCATACTTAGATCTTGGCTTTTGTTCAGGGACACCCTGATTTGTTCAGGGACACACTGATCTGTTCAGGGACACACTGATCTGTTCAGGGACATGATCTGTTCAGAGACACACTGATCTGTTCAAGGACACCTTGATATGTTCAGGGACACCTTGATCTGTTCAGGGACACCTTGATCTGTTCAGAGACACACTGATCTGTTTAGGGACACACTGATCTGTTCAGGGACACACTGATCTGTTCAGAGACACACTGATCTGTTTAGGTACACACTGATCTGTTTAGGTACACACTGATCTGTTTAGGGACACATTGATCTGTTCAGGGACACACTGATCTGTTCAGGGACACACTGATCTGTTCAGAGACACATTGATCTGTTCAGGGACACACTGATCTGCTTAGGGACCCACTGGTTTCAAAGCCAGCCAGACATACCAAATCAGCTTGAAGAATGGCATAGTGAAATTGAGTATCAAACACGGCTCCGATTTTAGTCAGTTACCTCCCGGCAGACTCTCAGAAAAGACTGAAAAGACATTAACCTCCGCTTCGCTTTAGAGCCTCGCTCTTGCAGATCTCTTCATAGATACGAATTGCCACTCCCAGTGGCTGTGAAGACTCCTCGTAACAACATCCCGGGATGCAGCTCCATTATGGAAAGTTTGACAGCCACCAGTACGGCTCCGCTCCGCTTGAGCAGGGAGCAAAGTCGTCTTGGTTGACTAGAACCCTTGTGGTACCTTATCAGTATTCGAATGATTGCTTAGCAAGGTAACTACTGTATATGTATCTGTCTGTCTATCTGTCTACCCATCTATCTGTCTCTTTCTGTCTGTCAGTCTATCTATCTATGTCTGTCTATCTGTCTATTTATCTATCTGTCTATCTATCTATCTATCAAATTGATGAACCGTCGGAGATGATGATAGGCGCGACACCGCGAGTCTACGGAACGAGATGAGCGGCTCTGATGAGAGCTCATGTGTGTTTGTGTGTGTGTGTGTGTGTGTGTGTGTGTGTGTGTGTGTGTGTGTGTGTGTGTGTGTGTGTCCCAACTGCTTCCCCGTGTCACAGCATCACATTCTAAAGGCCTTGTGTGTGTGTGTGTGTGTGGGGGGGGGGGGGGGGGGGGGTATTGGAAATTACTGGACTGGCAAATGTACAAAGGTCTTTCAGCGTCCGCATTGATTCAGTAAATCTAAATTACTGGCACAGGGTTAAAATCACTTCACTTGTATTCATTAGGGCTGGGCCGGGGAGAACTATGTCATATACGCGTGGGAAATGCTGGGAGGCCTGGTTCTCTAATTTACATACGAAAACAGTCTCCTGCAGCAGAGATAGACTTGAATTGAGGGTAAGGATGGATGGATGGATGTACGAATTGAATTCATTTAAAGAGAAAGAAAGAAAGTGGCGCAGATTCAGAGGATGGACCATTGAATGCCCGGATGTTGTTCGGCTGTTACTAAGAACACAATACAGCAGCACTCAACAGCCCGATGCATCAAACTCTCCTCCACTCGGTGAAGGTTTGGTCACTGGCCTCCTCCCTCCTCCCATCCCACTCCCCAAGGCTCCTAGGGTAGCAGAGGTCAGTCTGAAATTCTCCAAAAAAAAAGAGATAGAACGAAAAAGAAAAAAAATAACATGGAAAGGTCGGTCGAGGTATACCCGGTGTTACGAAATGGGGCAAAGAATATATTGTAGTCTGTTGTTGACATTGATGACCTTACCGTAAAAGCCACCGGGTTGGACTCGCCCAAAAAGGTATTTCGTCTCGGCTCCTCTCCTCACATGAACGCATCGTGAGAAATTTGCACGCCCGAAAATTATACATGGCTATGTGTGTCTCTCTGTGACTATTCACACAGATTATTTTCCTAATTTTTTTTTTGTTCTAGAGAGAGAGAAAGATATGGGTGAGTGTGGTAATGAAAGAGAGCATGCGAGGCAAAAAAGAATATATATATATATATATATATGTTCTGAAAGGAGGTAAATAGGGTGCGTAAGACAAGGGAGCAAATGGGAACTTCAGTGAAGGGCGCAAATGGGGAGGTGATAACAAGTAGCGGTGATGTGAGAAGGAGATGGAATGAGTATTTTGAAGGTTTGTTGAATGTGTCTGATGACAGAGTGGCAGATATAGGGTGTTTTGGTCGAGGTGGTGTGCAAAGTGAGAGGGTTAGGGAAAATGATTTGGTAAACAGAGAAGAGGTAGTAAAAGCTTTGCGGAAGATGAAAGCCGGCAAGGCAGCAGGTTTGGATGGTATTGCAGTGGAATTTATTAAAAAAGGGGGTGACTGTATTGTTGACTGGTTGGTAAGGTTATTTAATGTATGTATGACTCATGGTGAGGTGCCTGAGGATTGGCGGAATGCGTGCATAGTGCCATTGTACAAAGGCAAAGGGGATAAGAGTGAGTGCTCAAATTACAGAGGTATAAGTTTGTTGAGTATTCCTGGTAAATTATATGGGAGGGTATTGATCGAGAGGGTGAAGGCATGTACAGAGCATCAGATTGGGGAAGAGCAGTGCGGTTTCAGAAGTGGTAGAGGATGTGTGGATCAGGTGTTTGCTTTGAAGAATGTATGTGAGAAATACTTAGAAAAGCAAATGGATTTGTATGTAGCATTTATGGATCTGGAGAAGGCATATGATAGAGTTGATAGAGATGCTCTGTGGAAGGTATTAAGAATATATGGTGTGGGAGGCAAGTTGTTAGAAGCAGTGAAAAGTTTTTATCGAGGATGTAAGGCATGTGTACGTGTAGGAAGAGAGGAAAGTGATTGGTTCTCAGTGAATGTAGGTTTGCGGCAGGGGTGTGTGATGTCTCCATGGTTGTTTAATTTGTTTATGGATGGGGTTGTAAGGGAGGTAAATGCAAGAGTCCTGGAAAGAGGGGCAAGTATGAAGTCTGTTGGGGATGAGAGAGCTTGGGAAGTGAGTCAGTTGTTGTTCGCTGATGATACAGCGCTGGTGGCTGATTCATGTGAGAAACTGCAGAAGCTGGTGACTGAGTTTGGTAAAGTGTGTGGAAGAAGAAAGTTGAGAGTAAATGTGAATAAGAGCAAGGTTATTAGGTACAGTAGGGGTGAGGGTCAAGTCAATTGGGAGGTGAGTTTGAATGGAGAAAAACTGGAGGAAGTGAAGTGTTTTAGATATCTGGGAGTGGATCTGTCAGCGGATGGAACCATGGAAGCGGAAGTGGATCATAGGGTGGGGGAGGGGGCGAAAATTTTGGGAGCCTTGAAAAATGTGTGGAGGTCGAGAACATTATCTCGGAAAGCGAAAATGGGTATGTTTGAGGGAATAGTGGTTCCAACAATGTTGTATGGTTGCGAGGCGTGGGCTATGGATAGAGATGTGCGCAGGAGGATGGATGTGCTGGAAATGAGATGTTTGAGGACAATGTGTGGTGTGAGGTGGTTTGATCGAGTAAGTAACGTAAGGGTAAGAGAGATGTGTGGAAATAAAAAGAGCGTGGTTGAGAGAGCAGAAGAGGGTGTTTTGAAATGGTTTGGGCACATGGAGAGAATGAGTGAGGAGAGATTGACCAAGAGGATATATGTGTCGGAGGTGGAGGGAACGAGGAGAAGAGGGAGACCAAATTGGAGGTGGAAAGATGGAGTGAAAAAGATTTTGTGTGATCGGGGCCTGAACATGCAGGAGGGTGAAAGGAGGGCAAGGAATAGAGTGAATTGGAGTCATGTGGTATACAGGGGTTGACGTGCTGTCAGTGGATTGAATCAAGGCATGTGAAGCGTCTGGGGTAAACCATGGAAAGCTGTGTAGGTATGTATATTTGCGTGTGTGGACGTGTGTATGTACATGTGTATGGGGGGGGGGGGGGTTGGGCCATTTCTTTCGTCTGTTTCCTTGCGCTACCTCGCAAACGCGGGAGACAGCGACAAAGTATAAAAAAAAAAAAAAAAAAAAAAAAAAAAAAAATATATATATATATATATATATATATATATTTTTTTTTTATATATATATATATATATATATATTATATATATATATATATATATATATATATATATACAGTTAATGTAGTCAAAAAAGGTGTAAATATTCCTTGGCTCTTGTTGGATTTTCACCTGTTGCTATTGAACACAGGAGACATCACCTACAGCTTCTAGGGGGGGGGGAATGAAAAAATATATCCCCGGGAATTGGATAGGCACCCCTCGCACACAGTGTTCCTGACTCCCCGACCCAACCCCCAGCGCTGTATAGTTACCGAGGACACGCTCGCCAAGCGGGATGGGCCAAGCACAGTTCGGTTTGTACGGACATACATGACTCCACCAGCCTTGTCGAAGGCAGCTTGGTCGACGCTTTTAAAGAAAGCTCCAGTGAACTGGCCAACGTTTCGAATGAATTTGACTCTTAACACACACACACACACACACACACACACACACACCCTCTAAAAAAAAAAGAAAATTCTCTCTCCCTCCCTCCCTTCCTTCCTCCCACCCCGCCACGAAGAAATATAAAAGCAGGTGTAAGTTAGGAAAAAGAAAAAAAGAAATTTATTCGAACGCGACACCGCTACAGAGGAGATATAAACGGGACGGTAACAGGTTTAAAAATGTGTGTGTGTGTGTGTGTGTGTGAGTGAGTGTGTGTGTGTGTGTGTGTGTGTGTGTGTGTGTGTGTGTGTGTGTGTGAGACGAGGACACTTCCAGAGCAAATGTAAAACCAACGATGGTGCTCGGTGGGGCGGCCGGAATGCCCCCTCTCCGTGCCAGAGGGCGCGCGGGGCGGAGTAACGGAGTTCAGTGAGACATAAAGGTAATTTAGCGACTCATCTCACCGCAGGCCACCTCGGCACGACGACTTCCCGACGAAGACGACGACGACGAGGAGGAGGAGGGGTTTTTACAAGGCTTTGCCTGACCGTGACCACGACGACTACCCTACTCTCTCTCTCTCTCTCTCTCTCTCTCTCTCTCTCTCTCTCTCTCTCTCTCTCTCTCTCTCTCTCCCTGCTGGCAGTTGTTTGTGGAGGTCAGGGCATAATAGGAATCGTAGTTAACCCTCTTGAGCACGTCTGCACGAGCCATGAACACGACGATGCAAACGTGATCGCGACGGCGTGGGAGGGGTGGAGAACAACCCTTGAGCACGACGACACACACGATCTTTGCCCTGAAGAAGGCCAGGCTAGTCGTGCTCAAGGGTCGCATCATCGTGCTCAAGGCTCGTACCATCGTGCTCAAGGGTCGCATCATCGTGCTCAAGGCTCGTACCATCGTGCTCAAGGGTCGCATCATCGTGCTCAAGGGTCGTACCATCGTGCTCAAGGGTTGCACCATCGTGCTCAAGGCTTGCACCATCATGCTCAAGGGTCGCACCATCGTGCTGAAGGGTCGTACCATCGTGCTGAGAAAGGGGTTTAAAACCGCAAGCCTTTGCCTCCTGGGTCCTGGGAAGGTTTTAAGTTCTTCCTAAACTTACAGCCCAACATTTTAAAGAAAAGTTGAAAACTTTCCCCTCTTAATAACCTTTTATAGTAAGGCGAATTGGATGATATTCACAGAGGTTCATGTGTGACCATGAATTGTAAGTTTACCCCTAAAAGTATAATTAGATATTATCATTCTTTCATACCGGGCAAGTTTAGGGGTTCAAGGTCTCAAGTTATCGCGCCTTGTTTGTGGTTCTTAAGAAATCTTAACCAACGTTCTGCTGTTAACATTTTTAACGGTGTGTGTTTTTTTTTTTGCGTACTCTGCACGTTACACTCTCCTTAACCTTCTCGCGATCAGGTTAAATCCGCCCTCCTCCACTCCTCTTAGGGTCAGCTTAGTATATTTTACGTCTTGCTTTACCTTTTTTTTAACCCCTTTGCTTTCATACGTTGTCTTAAGACTCCCTCCTCGTCGGTTAAGCCCCTTTTTGCAGTTCCAGTAGTTCCTCTGGATTGCATGATAATAATTTTTTTTCTTTTTTTTTTTCTTTTTACCTGGAGACGTAACCTCTACTTTCTCTTCTCTCTTCGCTGCCTGTCCTCGACTTCGGAAGCTCTGTGATTGGTTCGGTGTGGAGAGCGTGGTGAGACGGGAGGCTATCTGTACTCTCACCAGCGCTCTTCAGTATTTATATCCACCACGTCATGAGGCCTCTGATGTAGAGAGAGAGAGAGAGAGAGAGAGAGAGAGAGAGAGAGATGTGAGATTGGGAGGGAGAGGCCTTTGTGGGATCTTTGATTCTGCTGTCGTTGTGGTGTAGACTGCTGGTGTATATACCTTATTGGTGTTAGCTGGAATGGTGAGGGGTGAGGATGGAGACACACACACACACACACACACACACACACACACACACACACACACACACACAACTTTGGAATGAGCATCAGTACAGAGGGTAATAAGGTAATGTTGATTAATTAAATGGTCACCTGGAAGGGTATAGTATATAGGAAGAAGAGGAGAGTCGACGTTAGCGGAGAAGTTTGTCCGACTAAGACTGTAATGATCAGACGGGAGGCTTGGGCGAAGACAGACACTGGGAGAAGGGGAAGTTGCCGTTGAGAGGGCGTACGAGTTGTTGACATGGGACGTATGGGCTAGTGAGGGAAGTGTGTTTGATAACCGAGATGAAGAAGAGGTAGTCAGGTAGTGCTATACAACCCGTTCTGCGGTATGGGCCTACGATATGGGAACCTTACAGCCACTGGGGAAGAGAGAATGAAATGCCTTGGAAAACGAGACAGTGAAGAGCTGAGCTGAACATCAGATGGGACGATTTGATAAGAAGAACCACCAGTCTACCAGTCATTGTGCGACTAAAAAAAAAAGAAAGGCAGGATTGAAAAGTCTTGGGCTTGGAGATAGGATGGGAGACATTAGAGAAACCTAGAAGGACGTTAAGGGCGGAGACTTGTAAGAGGAAACCCTTCCCACTGGGTCGACGACCTGGGACAAGATGGCTGGATGTTGTGGCAAGAGACCTGAGGGGGCGCGGAGCTCAGGGTGAGAGAAGGGAGGTGACGCTGGACCAGAGGGACGCGGTACTCAGCGTGAGAGAAGGGAGGAAGGTGATGGTGGACAAGAGGGACGCGGAACTCAGCGTGAGAGAGGGGAGGGAGGTGACGCTGGACCAGAGGGACGCGGGGCACAGGGTGAGAGAAGGAAGGGAGGCAACGCTGGACCAGAGGGACGCGGAACTCGGCGGGAGAAAAGAGAGAGAGTTGACGCTGGACTGATGTGAATGGAGGATGAACCTGTGCTGTCAGGTTCATTCTGCAGCAACACGGCAGGGCTGAGGAAGATGAGAAAAAGAAGAAGAAAAAGAAAAAGACGCTCGAGAACTACGGAAATGAGTTGACGCAAGAGCGGTTAGATTGACGACTGAGGTATACTACGAACCTGGTCCCGAGAACGTAATGAGACCCTCCCCCGCTCCTCAGGTGAGGGAATCCACCGCAAACCTTTCCTTGTAAACCGGACCTGCAGCTCGGGTGAGGTTTGGTCAGTAGGCGGAAAGACACCTTGGAAACCAATACATGAATAGCAGAGGGTCAGCTTAAAGTAGAGTGGGAATGGTGGAGACGAAGAGGTAGGTTTCCTGTGATGGCGAGATGGTTGGGTAGGGAGTCGGTGTTGGTGGTGTCTTCTGCTTCGAGTTGGAGGAGGGGTGGTGGTGAATGGGTTGGTGATGGGTGCTGTTTTGTGTAACTGTCTTGAGGGAGGGATAAGGGGACTGTTGTGGGAATGGTTATGAATGCATGTGTGTGTGTGTGTGTGTGTGTGTGTGTGTGTGTGTGTGTGTGTGTGTGTGTGTGTGTGATATCCTCTCCCCTGCCCTTAACTCTATGATAACCACCACCGAGCCTCATTAACCATGGTGTTTCGCGAGGGTCAGAACGCTCGAGGTACCGCGACCGTGCAGGAGTCGGCTCAACTGTTGACCAGTCGGTTTCGTAGGTCGCAAACCGGGCGGCCGTGTGGGTAGATGGCCAGATAGATCGGTTGGCTCGCTCGTCTACCTGGCTGGCTCGTAGACTAAACGCTCGGGTCGGCTTGGCTAGGTGGAGCGGGCCGGGATGCCAGCTCCTGGGGTGCCTGGTAGGGTGCGAGTCCCTGGCTAGCTAGCTGGGTGGCTGGCTAGCGGTGTATGGCGAGATGGTGAATTAGTGATGAGGCAGCGACCGCCGTGGTCGTGCCTTCTTGACGTGGGCCGTGGCCGCCCTTCCCGTCCTCCCGCCCGCCCCTGCCTCGGGAGGTTGAGAAGGACCCGGCAAGGTGGATCAATGGTAATGTTTGGGCGTGTGTGCTGCCTCGGGGGACACTGTAATGTGCTGACCCCAACACACGCACGGCACCCGCCCTCTCTCTCTCTCTCTCTCTCTCTCTCTCTCTCTCTCTCTCTCTCTCTCTCTCTCTCTCTCTCTCTCTCTCTCTCCCCCACTTACACCCGCTTTGCACTCCTCTCCCTCCCTAACTTACCCTAACCTTACCTAACCTTACCTTTCCACCTGCCTTTTACCCTTCCACGACGCTGTCTCTTTTTTTTTACCGCTGCGAAATCAGACTGCTACTGCTCCTGTTTCTCGCTTCCGCGTTTCCTGTTGTTGTACTTGTTAGCGTTACCGTTGCTGAAGAAGTGTCTCCTGTTGCTTATATTGCTGAGGGAGTTTCTCCTGCTGCTCTCGGTGCTGAGGAAGTGTATTTCCTGTAGCTTAACATTGGTAGGGAAGTCTCCTGTTGCTGAGGAAGTGTTGTCGTCTTTTCCTCTCAGTGCTCGTTGCGTGTTTTGCTCATATTGTCAAAAGAACTGTCTTTTCCGTAACCCCCCAGCTGTACCGTTGATCTGAGCTACTGCTGCTGTGTCTTTCACCCTCCACATCGCCGTTCTCCTCCACCGCAAGCCGTCAACGAAGGTATACCACCGAGCATTGGGACGACAGTGTCCTTCCTTTGGCCTCACCAAGTCCTTGTCACCTGGTGGTAGTGGTGGTGGTTTATGTGTGTGTGTGTGTGTGTGTGTGTGTGTGTGTGTGTGTGTGTTTAGAGGGGTACCTCTCTCCTCTTGCGATGCCGGCCACACGACGCCCCTCCTCCCCTCCTGCTGGCGTACCAGGCAATAAACAGCTGGTGACTGATGGCATTGTAAGTCCGCCCCCATTTTCCCCCAGAATATGTAAAACCCCGGGAGATCATTAGGTATGCGCCGCACACCGTCGTAATGGAAATGCTGCCGCGTGTTCTATTAAAATACGTGATCGCAACTTGGTCCACGCACTTAATGGGGTCGGGGTGGGTGAGAGGGGTGATAGCGATAGTGTGTACCGTAAAATCCGGGCCAGCTGGTAACTGCTAGACCAGCTGGTGACTGCTAGACCAGCTGGTGACTGCTAGACCAGCTATTGACTGTCAGACCACCAGGTGACTGTCGGACCAGCTGGTGACTGCCACCAGACCAGCGAGCTGGTGACTGCTAGACCAGCTGGTGACTGTCAGACCATCAAGTACTGACAGACCAGCTGGTGACTGCCACCAGACCAGCCAGCTGGTGACTGCTAGACCAGCTGGTGACTGTCAGACCATCAGGTGACTGTCAGACGATCAGGTGACTGACAGACCACCAGGTGACTGTCGGACCAGCTGGTGACTGCCACCAGACCAGCCAGCTGGTGACTGCTAGACCAGCTGGTGACTGTCAGACGATCAGGTGACTGTCAGACCACCAGGTGACTGTCGGACCAGTTGGTGACTGCCACCAGACCAGCCATTTGGTGACCGTTTGCAAAGCCTTCATAACCCTCGGACACCAGCAAGACTGTGTCAGATGTCACTGTGGCTGTCACACGACCAGCGCGCGTCCCTTGTGGCTGTCACACGACCAGCGCGCGTCCCTTGTGGCTGTCACACGACCAGCGCGCGTCCCTTGTGGCTGTCACACGACCAGCGCGTGTCCCTTGTGGCTGTCACACGACCAGCGCGCGTCCCTTGTGGCTGTCACACGACCAGCGCGCGTCCCTTGTGGCTGTCACACGACCAGCGCGCGTCCCTTGTGGCTGTCACACGACCAGCGCGTGTCCCTTGTGGCTGTCACACGACCAGCGCGCGTCCCTTGTGGCTGTCACACGACCAGCGCGCGTCCCTTGTGGCTGTCACACGACCAGCGCGCGTCCCTTGTGGCTGTCACACCACCAGTGCGCGCCCCTCGAACTCTCGCGATTAACTCTTGCGACTGTCGTGGATTCAAGTCGCTGAAGAAGATTCCCCCACTCCATGAGCAGCGTTAGTTGACCTCTGATCTGTTCGTGGTTACCATCCATAAGCTGGGTATGAGTCTGTCTCAAGAGGGTTTATGTGTCGCGCGTCACGGTGTTGTTGATAAGGTTGCATTTTGAGGGATGTCTTTCTAGCTCATCTCGTAGAACCCACTCGTAGATATTTGGTCGCTCTGCCTCTGTCTGTCTGCCTGTTGCACGGTGTTTATTCAGCGTTGTGTAAGGCGTGTAATTATTATAGCACATTTTCAGCCCTAAATGCACAGTAAAAAATCCATTTTACACTTGTCTTATCTTTTTACGCGATATTTTCTGTGAAGATAGATAGATAGATAGATAGATGAATATAGTGATATAGATCGTAGATGTCTATTACTGGCCTGAGTGATAAGTAGATGTTAGAGTGCTGGGCCATCTGAAGGATGATTCGCCGATGACAGATGTTAGAAAAGGCTTTCGCATCGTCAAGCACCGGTGCCTCCAGTGTGTGTGTGTGTGTGTGTGTGTGTGTGTGTGTGTGTGTGTGTGTGTGTCCCCCGTCGGCGGACCGTCCATCTCCCTGTAATCACGACAAAGCAGCCATTCCTGTATCGATGAGAGGATGGGTGGTTGGGGGTGGAGGAGGAGGGTGAATCCGCTTAGCTGCTAAGCTTTTTTGGATTGTTCCCCCCCCCCAGCCCTAATCCCCTCAGATAACTGCATAAGGCTCTTAGAAAGGGAGAAAGTTCCCCCCTCATGCAGGTTTTCTGTCCTTTGACCTCGATTTGAGAGAGAGAGAAAACACGACAATAGACTTCCTCTTTCAATTTGACCTTTGCCCTTGACCCAGCTCTGCCGAAATCGATAGGCTTTTGGCCCTCCCGTATCATCTGACCTCCCTACATTGAGGTGGTCAGAATCTTGACATGCCTTTTCCCCAGATCCATCCCTCGCTCTCACGAGATTGCATTGCATGTCGGGCACTGATTATTGTACGTTTTTATATCCGGAGACTCTTCCTTCCCTCTGCGATGTGTCGTGTAAGCAGTTAATATGTGATGTAAACGATGAATATGTGATGTATACGATGAATATGTGATGTAAGTGATAAATATGTGATGTAAGTGATAGATATGTGATGTAAACGATGAATATGTGATGTATACGATGAATATGTGATGTAAGTGATAAATATGTGATGCAAACGATGTATATATGTGATGTACACAGGGGTCCGAAGGGGATGTAGCCCACGTAATGTCTGGTAATGTTAAGGTTGGGAAGTCCTTGGCTTGTGTGATTAAAAGCTGAGGTAGCAGAAGGACGAGGTAGGAGGTGGAGGTGTTGGTGGTGAGGCACGGTAAAGAAGCGCGGTGCAGCTGGCGTGTTAAGGATGTCCTGTTAGCCACTTCAAAGAGCTCCCTGTCATGTGATTGTGCTCCGTGTGACGTACACATCCCTTCGTGTATGGTTGGTATGTTATTATGTACGTTGTCACTTTGGTTGATGGTGCCTCAGACTCACTATCTCTTCATTCTCGGTTATCATCCAGAGAATCGTCCTTTTTTATTCTTAAGGAATTATTTCATGATCATTTCCAGTTATCTAGGATCAGTATTACGGTATTTCCCTGGCGTTAGGATCGCGTACTGTAAGGTAGAGGAAGGATAGAAATTACTTTTTTTTTTTTTCTTCCTAAGGGAAGATTTTTTTTTTTTTGCCGGTCACCTGCAAGACGTGGTGGGAATGCGGACCTGGGCGACGGGCTGCCTCTCTCAATACCTTCCGCTTCAGCAAGTTCTTGTGCTCATTCTCCACAAAGTTTGCCGGCCACACACAAGCGCGTCGCGCTGTTGTCCTAGTGGTGGTGAGGGTGGTGTGTCGTGGTGCTGGTTGTACGTGTGTGTGTGTGTGGCACCAGTAGTATTCCCCATGGGTAGGGTGAATTGAAGGGGGCTCTGACTCCTATGTGTCGGGGTGTCTTTACCTACTGTGGTGTGTGTTTGTGTGTATGTGTTTGAAGGTCTCTATTCGTGCTGTGGTGTGTGTGTGTGTGTGTGTGTGTGTTAAGGTCTCTGTCCCCAATGCTGTATGGCCTCTGCTACTGTGTGGTATGTCTGGTGGTGGCGGAGTTTGTGAGGGGAATATATGGTCGAGGTTGTATTAACTGTGGCCATTTATGATATCATCTGGCACTGTGTTACTGTGTCCTGTATAACAGTATGTGTAGTAGTAGTAGTAGTAGTAGTAACAGTATGCCTGTCGTAAAGTCTTTCCTGATGTTTATCGTAAACCCTTGAGGCTGGCGTTGCGATCTTGCAAACACGACGGCGCGACCCTTGAACGCCACCATACGACCCTTTGGGGAAAATGATGGCATGACCTTTGACCTGACCCTTAGGAGCCAGTACGTACCTGAAAGGGTCGCAATGTCGTCCTCATGCACTAATGGCACATAAGTTCCCCGTCACCTGTCTTGACACATGAGCCTTTTTATGTGTTCTGTATTTTATGTTTACAGGGTCATACTTCACACATTTGGCAGCAGCTGTTGCTTGATGATGGATTCCCCACTAAATATCGAGCGTTGTAGTCGCATTCCTACGATGGTCTCGGGAGGAAAGGGGTTCTGTATCGCAGTTTAAGGTCTTTGGGTTATTTTTTTTTGTTAAGTGCAGAACTGACGGTCGTGGTGGCCAGCCAGGTTCTACAGAACGCAGCAGTGGTCGTAGAATGGAACTCTAGGGTGATGTGGGGTAGTCATTGATGCCCTTGTTGTAGGAGTGGGTGTAGGGCTGTTGTTGGAGGGTGAGTGAGGCCGTTGGTGGAGGGTGGGTGTAGGACCGTTGTTGGAGGGTGTGTGAGGCCGTTGGTGGAGGGTGGGTGTAGGGCCATTGTTGGAGGATGGGTGTAAGGCCGTTGGTGGAGGATGGGTGTAAGGCCGTTGGTGGAGGGTGTGTGAGGCTGTTGGTGGAGGGTGAGTGTAAGGCCGTTGGTGGAGGGTGTGTGTAAGGCCGTTGTTGGAGGATGTGTGAGACCGTTGTTGGAGGGTGTGGAGCCGACGTGTCGATTCAACAACAAGGGAACGAGGGGGGGGGGGGGGGGTCAGAAGTGACGGTCGATTCGTCACGCCCTCTGTCAATATTTGCGCCGCCACATTACTGCCGCCGCTACACGGCGCGGACAACACCACCGTAGGGTGCAGGTCACACGGGGTGCCACGTAACACACACGGCACAGCCTTACACGGTATGCAGCACTAGGGAGTGTGGGGGGGAGGGGTCACGCATCACACGGGACATGTTACACGACACTGCTCATTGGTAATCCTCGTCATTAACCACATAATACAGGGTCCTTACCGCGAAGAACACGGAGCGGTACACACCACATAACTCACTCCGCACCACATAGCCACATAGAGCACCACGCGAACTCGAAGAACGGTACTCACCCTCTCCGTCTTTCACCTCACCACACACCCCCATCGCACCACCACATGGCCGCACTCTACCATGACGTGCAGCACCTCACTGTACACACACACACACTGCACACACACACACACACACACACACACACACACACACACACACACACACACACACCATCTTTTCGTAAACCATCGCCTTTGCCATACACCGCCACACGACATCACCACACCAGCCACACTTCACAAGTTTGAGGGATGGGTGCCCCACACGAGTGTAGAACTCCGTCCTCCATACTGTACCAAAAAAAAAAAAAAAAAAAAAAGGAGTGGGTAATTACAACCCCATGCCACCATCACCCCATAAACACACCCATTGCATTTCTCATGGAAGAGACAGTGTGGTGGGCGGGGGGTAAGGGGTGGGTTAGATAGGACAGGAGGGTGGGCGGGAGAGAGAGGGAGTGGGGGGGATCTGGCGCTATTTTTGGCTGTGGTAAATCGATGCAGGTGTATAAAGGTATGCAAAGCAGATTGTGGTTGGGGGCGGCGGTAGGGGGTTGGGTGGGGGAGATGGATGGGTGGTAGGGGGGGTATTTCCCTGACTGTGTGGCCGGCCCGGGTGGCCAGATGATGTGCAGCTGGGCTGCTGCGGGGCGACTCATCAACACACACACACACACACACACACACACACACACACACACACACACACACACACACACACCTTGCTTACATAAGTAATCTCCGTAATTTGTAAGTACCAACTTTATGGTAGTGTGTGTGTGTGTGTGTGTGTGTGTGTGTGTGTGTGTGTGTGTGTGTGTGTGTGTGTGTGTGTGTGTTTACGCTGAATTTTGCATTCGGTGAGGGAGTTTTTACCTCTCATTCTCATATGAGAATAAGAAAAAAGAAGTCTTGCCTGCATAACACACTTTCCTGCTTGAAGCGCTGCATAGTTATATCTATTTTTTTTCTGAGTGGCGGACCATATCGAGGCGGTTTTCAAATACTCGAATTTTTTATTCATTTTTATTTTTCGTTACTGAAGATGAAACCCATTATTGATGGCGCGTCAGTGGCGGCGCCTGGCGCTGCTGTGGTTGATTTGTTGGATTAGCTGGGTTTTAAACCCATCCGCCGCCCGCTTCATTAAGGAGGGCCCACCCTCCCCCCCACCACCCCTGCGTCATCACTTGTAACACCGAACTGAAAATTCACTAAAACACATTCTTCAGGTGTTCGAGAATTTATTATTTTTTTTGTACCACATACATTCTCGTGTGTGTGTGTGTGTGTGTGTGTGTGTGTGTGTGTGTGTGTGTGTGTGTGTCCCCATGACTTGTTATGTCCCCCAGACATACTCTTGTATGTATATGACTCCATGATCTGTTGTGTTCCCCTGGCATACATTCTCCAAGTATGTATATGACCCCGTGATCTGTTATGTCCCCTTGACATACTCTCTCTTGTATGCATATGACCCCGTGACCTCTAGTGTTCCTCCTGACTTACACTCCCCAGGTATGTATATGACCCCGTGACCTCTAGTGTTCCTCCTGACATACACTCCCCAGGTGTGCATATGACCCCGTGACCTCTCGTGTTCCTCCTGACATACACTCCCCAAGTATGTATATGACCCCGTGACCTCTAGTGAACCACCTGACTGGTTTGTTAACTGACGTTTATCCAGAACACACGCTTGACAGCATCGTCTCCCAACCATGGCTGTGTGACCACGACGGGGGGGGGGGGGATCCGCAGTATTAATCACTCGATTTCCCTGTAGTTGTTTCAGATTCTCTCTCTCTCTCTCTCTCTCTCTCTCTCTCTCTCTCTCTCTCTCTCTCTCTCTCTCTCTCTCTCTCTCTCTCTCTCTCTCTCTCTCTCTCACCCGCCATTACGAGGACTTTTCTACCAAGAAGGAGCTTGGGTCATCCTCCTGCTGTTTCCACCACCCACCCACCCACCACACCACCACCACCACCCCGGTCTTAACTTGTGTATTCTCATTATTGTTTTCTTTTTTGTTTTCCTGTGGGGGTATTTACTCCTGTTTGTCTTATCGTTTTGGAGGATTGTCTTGTTTTGTAAAAACAATTAGACGGTCTTTGTCAGTCGTGAGCCTCCCCCCCACCCGCTATTATATATACTCCTGGCGTGAGACGACGTTCTTTGAGGTTTTCGGTTTTTAGTGGGGGGGTCCGTCCGATGAGGCAAGTCAAATTCTCTCTCTCTCTCTCTCTCTCTCTCTCTCTCTCTCTCTCTCTCTCTCTCTCTCTCTCTCTCTCTCTCTCTCTCTCTCTTTCTGTCTATCTGTCTATCTATCTCTGTCTATCTATCCCCGTCTGTTCGTTTGGGAGTGACTACTGCATGTCTTACCCGCTTCTCTGGTAATGTCTCCTCCTGTTCTTTTGTGTGTGCGTGTGTGTGTGTGTGTGTGTGTGTGTGTGTGTGTGTGTGTGTGTGTGTGTGTGTGTATGATGTGTACGTGTACCAGTGCTTCCATATGGGTGTGCGTGCATCATCACGTGTGCGTGTGTGTGTGCGTGTGTAAGTGCGGTGGGGGTAGTGAGTGTGCGGATGTGTATGTAATTACCTGTGTGCACAATCATGGGGCATGGAGTTCTGCGCTCATGGGGGCCCCTCCTCTTCTATTTTTTATCTTACGACGAGATTTTGCCATTGGGCAGGGCTAACGCGTAGCGCTAACCGCGGGTGAATTGAGAGTTAAAGAATAAAGAAAGTCTCGAATGACTCACAGGATATCGGGTGGAAGTCTGTGCTTGTAAAGTGGGTGTCAGCAACCCGCGTGTATGTGCGGCAGAAGGAAAAAGAAAAAAAGGCAGCAACATGGGCTAGGGAAGGGAACGTGACGGCCACTGTAGTTGTAGCTCACGGCTCAGGCGTCACTGACCCCTCCCAATACTTAGGATGTGGTACCTTCATGGCCAGTGGTTGGCCGTGGTGTGGTGTGTATGAGCGTGTCCGACGCCGTTAGAGTGTGTGGCGACGTTTGTGTCGGGACGGGAGAGAGTGTGTGTGTGTGTGGGGTGTGGTGCGTTGACCTACGAGACTCTCCTGTGCGTGAGGGTAGGCATCATTGGAGTGCGGTGACCAGTGGGACTCGTGTCATGGGTGAGGTCATCGTTGGAGGGCGTTGACCCCCCTCGTGACTCATATGTTTACTGGCTGGGGTAATGGATCCCAACCTCGCTCAACACACACACGTCCGAGAGCTAACTGCTCGCCCCCTTCAACACCACCACACGAACTGGAGAATCTGGAGTTAACGTGTAATCGTTATTGAGAATTATGATTTGCGGATGTCTCGTATAGCATGGTATACCTTAGTGTGGTAAACTGCCTTTTTCTTTTGCGTGCGTCGCCTGCATAGCATGGGAGGCGCCTTGGTAGTGCATTGTCCCTTTTCGTTGTCGTCCTTCCGTCCGTACGTCTCCCCATCCGTCCGTCCGTCTCTCCGTCCGTCCGTCCCATATGGCTCAGATCAAACGCGCCAGACTAATATTACATTTTACGCATTCGTTTGGAAGCCTTGGAACGACTGAACGACACAAGACCGACAACCCTGAGGTTAGGTCTCCGTTATGCCTCTCACACAGAGAGGTCGACGAACCTGTCCATCCTGTAGCTTTTGGTAGTTTGGTTGTTTGGCCCCGAGGCCTATTAAGTGGTAGGGTCATTAAGGGCGTCTTCATCAAGTTTTAATCACAAAAAAAAACACACTTTAGCTGTTCTTCAGGTGTTCAATATGCCTCTGAGAACCACATACCTTTTCACCACGTATGTTCACTTGCCTTGAACCAGACCAGACCAGACCAGACCAGACCAGCCAGGCTGTGGAGTCTATGCGGGCCCGAGGGGCGGACGAGACTTCCAGCAGCTTGGTCGACCAGTGACTCAGACCTGGGGGGTCAACCCAGACTCTGGGGATTTGGGGTGGGGCGGGGGGGATAGAAGACCCCCGAAGACTCCACCATGCCTTCACCAGCCGTTGAATAGAATTGCGAAAGTGACCAAACCTCTAGCCAGTCTAACAAAGGAAGTCAAGGGAGAGAGAGAGAGAGAGAGAGAGAGAGAGAGAGAGAGAGAGAGAGAGAGAGAGAGAGAGAGAGAGAACACGAACATCCACATTTGGCTGTGTTTGGAGGGAGCGCCTCGCCCCTCACGTGAGGACCTGGTGTATATTACTGTCGTTCTCAAATTTATTACGGTGGCTCACGGTACACGTGCATGATTCACTCTCCTCTTAAAAATGGGGAAAAAAAAAAGAGAGAAAGGTGTGATATTTCTCGCTATCACTACTAACTGAAACTTACCTAGGAAAAAAAGAAAGATGGTGCGTAGGTTGTCTTCGCAAACTGTAATTCTTGGCTGGGAGTGTTCTTCTCCTTCCTCCGCAGCTCATGGCTACCACCAGTCACGAACCTCCTCCTGTGACTCTCTGGTTCCCCTCCTGTGACTCTCTGGTTCCCGGACTCAGCCCTACATCCCGTTGTTTCTCCCTGTGATCGCTACACACCCTACGCGACCAGTGTGTGTGTGTGTGTGTGTGTGTGTGTGTGTGTGTGTGTGTGTGTGTGTGTGTGCGCGCGCGAGTGTATGCCGCCACGCCTTCCCCCATTCCACGTCACCCTGCACACTTCCTCTCTCTCTCTCCCCCTCTCTCTCTCTCTCTCTCTCTCTCTCTCTCTCTCTCTCTCTCTCTCTCTCTCTCTCTCTCTGTCTGGCCTCTGGCACACCCCCTTCTACGCACGATACACCGGGTATCCCCTAACAAAGCTTTGCACGCGAGCCAACATCCCTTTACTTCATTTTTAATGCCGTAGACTCATTTTTAATGTCGTAGACTCCGGTCACGGGCAAGAGTCGTCCTTAAAACCATACTTTAGATAGAAAAAGAAGCCAGAAGCTCTAGCAGTAAGGAGATAAAAAGAAGCAGAATGATTTAAAAGTCGCGGAGGAGGGGAGGGGGAAAAAACCTGCCGTTCAAGATGGGACGCGTCTTACCTGTTACAGACGGAGGATGTTACAGGTAAAGAGATCCACAGCTTTTTTGGTAGAAGGAAAAAAAAGAAGTATATCCGACAGAGGCACACCCTGGAGTTGCCGAGAGCCACACGCCTGTCGTGTGACGCACTATCCCGTGAAGTGGTCCAGCTGATGGCTGCTCTACCACCTCCCCCCTTAGGCTCCAGACTTACCTTCGTCAACTACCATCCCAGAGTTCCTTTTGCGTGCGAGACTGAACTCGGTCACAGGTCCAGACTCCCAACACCCACCACCCCTCACTCCAGACGTGACAGGTTAATCTTGACTACTGTTCCAGACCCCTTGGCGTTCCAGACTGATCCCAACTTCAAGTTCCGGACCCCCATAGAAATGCCAGACTTACTCCCGAGTACACTTCCAGACCCCCCGTGAGTGTTAGACTTACCCAGGCTACAGTTCCAGACCTTCTAGCTTCCTGGACTCGCCCCGACCGTAGTTCAAGACGCGCCTCACCTCTCCTTCCCAGATTTACCCATCACTCTACTCTTGCAAATCCTCCCAGCGTTCCATACCCGCCCTCTCTGCCCTGATGCATCGCTCAGCGTCGCAGCACCATCAGTCGCGCACTTTCGTCATCTGTAACATTTGCAGACTCATCCCTCCCTCTGCACAGCGGTCCCATGTGTCCCCGATTGCGCCCTCCGCATGCATGCTCCTCCTTCCACCCACCCCTGGCTCCCAGCTGTACCACTAGGGCCGCCTCCTCTGCAACTTCCTGAACTAACTAACTAACTAACTACCTCTACACATCCTCCCATCTAAAGTTTCACACTTACTACCCGGACACTGCCGTTCCACCCAGCACTCCAAGCTTTACACACACACACACACACACACACACACACACACACACTAGAGGAGAGAGAGAGAGAGAGACTGTCTACATATTGTTGCTTCGTGGTACGTGATTTCGTACGAAGGTTATAGGTGAGATAAGGAAGTTATTAATGTGACCTAAGCCATCTTGATGAACTCGACCATTATATATATTATATTACATTATATATATATATATATATATATATATATATATATATATATATATATATATATATATGTATATGTATATATAGTAATTTGTCGTAATGTTGATTGTATAATTGTAGTCTACTCTTATGGAGTGTGGTAATATTGTCTGCATCCTGACATTTCATTCTTCGCGCCGTTTCCCGTGAGTTTATAACCTGTGGAATTAAACATTTCACAAATAATTTGCCAAAATGAACACATTAGTATGTGCATGCGAAATTCTCGTGTGAGCGGCGTGTTCTGTATGCTGCAGCCTGGGCTTCAGAATGATGTTTTTTTGTTGCTGTTTTTTTTTTTTTTAATCATGGTCGTTTTAGTGGTGTGGAAGAAGTTATAGCAGCAGGTAGACTTTCGTAGAGTGGTTTGGAAGTTTACAGGGAAGTAAACTGGAGGGAAGTCTTTCTTCGTGGAGATGTGTATTTGTGCTGTAGGCACTGTTAGGGTATGGGTATAGCCGAGGATGTGTTTTGGTTGGTGTAGGTGACGTTAAGAGACGCACAGTCTTTAACCTCGTCCTGGATAGATTAAGGAAGTACTGGGGAAACTAAAGTTGAACGTCATGTAAACTGAAGTAGAACTAACAGAAATAATGATGATTTTATGTTACGCTTGTTTCCTGACTCGAACGCACACGACTTACGTTCGGGTGGTCACTTGTTTACCAAATGGCGTTCTAGCTACGTCTCTTCGTTGTATATCAACTGACTGTTATATTTCTTTCTTGTGTCTCCCCTGATGATGTGATTATTACACGAAAATGCACTTGGGAATTTATCATGTTTCATTTCCCTGTGAACTCATAGGAATATATATATATATATATATATATATATATATATATATATATATATATATATATATATATATATATATATATACATATGAGTGTTCGTGGGTTATGCTTCTATTAATCATGGTAAACTTAGATAGATACATTTTGATTAGCCCGGGTAAACAGCTTTAGAATCCCGGTAAACAGGACGAATCCGAGATGAAGATCCGGATGTATTCAAGAATTAGTAAACTCGGCGTAAACTTCATTCAAAAAGGCAGGTAAACTGCAGGTAAACTTGGGTTAATTTGTAGGCCAGAGGTTCTTGTCCAATCTGCTGCGGCGCACCGTGCTTAGCAATTAGCCAGAGCGGGGCAGGTGAGTTATCTGTGTAAATCCTGCAGGTGAGATGAGGTTTGGCCTGGCCAGAGGTCTCTCAGGGGTTCGGTCTCTCGGTCGGTAAGATGCTGGTGAAGTCGGTCTCTCGTGGATCGGTCTCTCGGTCGGTAAGATGCGGGCGAATTCGGTCTGGCGGCTACGTAGGCTGGTGTGGTAAGGCAGGGCTGTGGAATCGGGTCTGCCAGTCGAGATTGGGGTCGGGGTGCGGGGATGGGGTGAAGGGGACCGTGATGAAAGCCGGGTCCGTTGGTCGGTCTGGCCGGTAGCTTGGTCGTCACTGTAGTGTAAACGACGACTAAAAAACCCCGAGACCTGTGGGGCGTTGTGGCCCCCTCCCCCTTTCATGCACCGTCGGGGTTAGGTACCGTTTTGGAAAGGTAGCAGCTCATGTACCGTCGAGTTGTGTACCGTCAGGGAAGAATACAGCAAGCTGGGTGTGCTGGCCTAGTGAGTGTTGGACCACCTTGGAAAACTCACCTGGGGAGTTGGGTTCCCCTAGTAAGGTGCTGGAAATTTATGGTGAGTGTCTTGTTGAATCCTGGAACATAACCCCCCCCCCCCCCCGAGTCTGGAGACCCCCCGAACACGAGACCATGAAAGGAGGAGGACGTAGGACCTGGGAATTTTGAGACCTGGACCCTGAACTTCACTCTTAGGGTCCTGGGGACTCGAGACCTGATACCCTTTTGATAGCACACTTAGGACCTGGGGACGCGGGACCCGATACCCTTTTAATAGCACACCTAGGACCTGGGAACTCGGAACCTGGTTTGGACTGTAATGACTTTTGTTGCGCGACCTGCCTCTCCCACTCGTGCGTGATCAATAGCAGACTTGGCACCTCCACGCGACAGGTGGGACGCGACCTCAGAACCCCAACACATCAGGTCCCCAGGTCCCGTCAGGTCGTATCAGACCCTTTCCTCCTTCTCCCCCTTCCCCCCACCCCACCCTTTCACCCTCCAGATTCTTGTGGTTATGTGTTACGTTATCCGAATATATTACGTCCAGTTCGAATCCTCTCACATCCCACCCGGCCAGCCAGACACCCTCCACCTCCCCCTTAACGTCGGCAGTGGTTCCACCTTCACCCACCTTCCTTCCTCACTCCCGCAGATTTGTCAGGTTTCGACAGGTCTCCTTAGATCGTGTCAAGGCGGCAGGCGCCCACCCGATCCCCTCTCTCTTGCAGGCGAGACGGGAGATTAGTGGCTGTGGTACAAGATGCCTTGATGTTCATGCAGGTTTTTTCAGGTCCACGAGACTGTAGACCAACAGCAGTGGCCAGTTGTGGCCCAGGGGTCTCTGGGTTTAGGGAACAGGTCTGTGTCTCATGGGAAAGGGTTCTAGGACTCTTAGGATCTCACAGCTGTGGGATTGTTGGATTCGTAAGGTCCTGGGAAGAGGTGGCGTCGTTGGGGCTAGAGAGGAACACGGCCGATGGGTCTTTTTTGGATGAAATTTATGCGGGTCGTCACTAGAGGTCGTCAGAGACTAAGGTGGGTGGGGGATGGTTTTCGAAAGTGGTCTTGTAACGTTAGAGTAAAGAGATCAAAGGGGTCAAGGGAAGAGGAAGCCACAGCATACTATAAAGAAGAGGTCGTGACCCATTAAGAGGTATAGGGTCTGGTCTAGAAATCATGAGGTGTCGGGAGGAGGAAGTCAATTTCACTTTTGGGAGGAGGGTTTTTTTTAGGTTGTTGGAGGGACTCCCTAACGCGCTGGGAAGAAGCCCTGAACATTTTGTAGCATTTGACGTTGCTCGGGGCATGGGATCAGGCGGATGGTCTAACGTGTTACATTAGTATTCCGTCATGCAGTGATATACATGTAATTGGATTGCAGATAAAGTGAATTACTTGGATTAATAGACATATACTGTATAGAAAGATTGACAGCATGATCGCTGTCTATAATGCTTAAGCCTGTAATTGTACATAATGATGAATTGAATTACACACACGCCTCTATGAAGCGAGTGAAGAATCATTTACTGAATTTAGAAGGAAGCCTCTGGGCTTTTCTGATGTTACGTAAAAAAAAGTCATACTTTCCCTCACATACTCTCCACACGTAGGTCAAATGCTGTACTGTATCACCCCCTGTTGTATCCCCCCGTGAGCGACGGCACAACGACCCTTACATGTATAAACCTCGCCGACGACGAAGACTGCGCGAGTAAGTGAAACGCGGGTGATGCCCTCCGTAGAGTTTGTGGTCGTGATAAGGTTACAAGGTGTGGGGAGGTCGTAGGAGGAGGAGGAGGAGGAGGCGTGTGTGCAGGCCGGACAGTAGAGGAGATGTTGTGTTGCGAGGTATCACATAAGCTGGCCACGTTCGTCCCCCGCCCGCCCAGCACGGGCCTGGCTGGCTGGCTGGCTGGCTGGGCGGAGAGCGCGCAAGAGCTGGCCCCAAATTCCTCGTCACCCTCGGAATCAAGGAAATTTTGTTTCGCGATATTTTACGGGAAGGACAGGAAGTGGGGATGCGGATGGGTGTCTCTTTTGATGATATAGCGATTAGAAGTATATATATATATATATATATATATATTTTTTTTTTTTTTTTTTTTTTTTTTTTTTTTATACTTTGTCGCTGTCTCCCGCGTCTGCGAGGTAGCGCAAGGAAACAGACGAAAGAAATGGCCCAACCCCCCCCCATACACATGTACATACACATGTCCACACACGTGTATACATACCTACACAGCTTTCCATGGTCCACCCCAGACGCCTCACATGCCTTGATTCACTCCACTGACAGCACGTCAACCCCTGTATACCACATCGCTCCAATTCACTCTATTCCTTGCCCTCCTTACACCCTCCTGCATGTTCAGGCCCCGATCACACAAAATCTTTTTCACTCCATCTTTCCACCTCCAATTTGGTCTCCCTCTTCTCCTCGTTCCCTCCACCTCCGACACATATATCCTCTTGGTCAATCTTTCCTCACTCATTCTCTCCATGTGCCCAAACCATTTCAAAACACCCTCTTCTGCTCTCTCAACCACGCTCTTTTTATTTCCACACATCTCTCTTACCCTTACGTTACTTACTCGATCAAACCACCTCACACCACACATTGTCCTCAAACATCTCATTTCCAGCACATCCATCCTCCTGCGCACAACTCTATCCATAGCCCACGCCTCGCAACCATACAACATTGTTGGAACCACTATTCCTTCAAACATACCCATTTTTGCTTTCCGAGATAATGTTCTCGACTTCCACACATTTTTCAAGGCTCCCAAAATTTTCGCCCCCTCCCCCACCCTATGATCCACTTCCGCTTCCATGGTTCCATCCGCTGACAGATCCACTCCCAGATATCTAAAACACTTCACTTCCTCCAGTTTTTCTCCATTCAAACTTACCTCCCAATTGACTTGACCCTCAACCCTACTGTACCTAATAACCTTGCTCTTATTCACATTTACTCTTAACTTTCTTCTTCCACACACTTTACCAAACTCAGTCACCAGCTTCTGCAGTTTCTCACATGAATCAGCCACCAGCGCTGTATCATCAGCGAACAACAACTGACTCACTTCCCAGGCTCTCTCATCCCCAACAGACTTCATACTTGCCCCTCTTTCCAGGACTCTTGCATTTACCTCCCTAACAACCCCATCCATAAACAAATTAAACAACCATGGAGACATCACACACCCCTGCCGCAAACCTACCTTCACTGAGAACCAATCACTTTCCTCTCTTCCTACACGTACACATGCCTTACATCCTCGATAAAAACTTTTCACTGCTTCTAACAACTTGCCTCCCACACCATATATTCTTAATACCTTCCACAGAGCATCTCTATCAACTCTATCATATGCCTTCTCCAGATCCATAAATGCTACATACAAATCCATATATATATATATATATATATATATATATATATATATATAATGTATATATATGTTTACCAGATGGCGTCCTAGCTTCGTTTCTTCGATGTATATCAAGTGACTGTTTTATTTCTCTCTTGTGTGTCCCCTGATGATGTGATTATTACACGAAAGTGCACTTGGGAACTTATCGTGTTTCATTTTCCCCGTGGACTCATAGGAATATATATATATATATATATATATATATATATATATATATATATATATATATATATATATATATATATATATATATATATATATATCTTTTTCTTTTTTCTTTCATACTATTCACCATTTCCCGCATTAGCGAGGTAGCGTTAAGAACAGAGGACTGGGCCTTTGAGAGAATATCCTCACGTGGCCCCCTTCTCTGTTCCTTCTTCTGGAAAATTAAAAAAAAATGAGAGGGGAGGATTTCCAGCCCCCCGCTCCCTATATTTAATAATATATATGTTAAATAGATACTTTTGTATGTGATTGTGCTGAGAGGGGCAGCTGGTGGATGTCTGATCACTATCTTGTGGAGGAGAGGATGAAGATGTGTAAAGGTTTTCTGAAAAGATAAAATGTTATTGGTGAGAAGAAAGTGGCAGGTAAGTGAGCCTGGAAAAGACACTTGTGTGAAGAAATACCAGGAGAGACTGAGTGCAGAATGGCTAAAGGTGAGAGTAAATGAAACTAGAGGAGTGGGTTAAAAATGGGAAGTGTTTAGGGAAGTAGTGCTCACATGTGCAAGAGACGCATGAGGCGCACAAAAGTTGGGAGATGGTCAGATTAGAAAGGTAGTGAGAGGTGGGATGAAGGAGTGTCTGATGATAGGGTGGTAGATGTAGGGTGACTGGGTTGGGGTGGTATGGTTGTGAAAAAGTCAAGAGTGGTTTAGTGAGGAAAGAAGAGGTGGTGAAAGCTTTATGCAAGATGAGGTGTGGCAAGGCAGCTGGAGCGGATGGTATTGCAGTTGAATATAAACAAAAAGGGGATCCATGTTGTTGACTGGTTTGTTTAGATATATATATATATATATATATATATATATATATATATATATATATATATATATATATATATATATATATATGTCAGGTTTCTCTCTCGTGTTTGATTACCCCCAGGCAAATTTTGTCAAAGTTCTGCTTGGCTTTCAGAAGGATCGCTACCAGTAATCTTGACTCTGGTTTGGTGATGGGCGTGTATCAGTCTTCGCTTAGTTTTTATGTGGGAGGGAGGGAGGGAGGCAAGGCTAAGGTAATTGCTTCTTTTTTTTCTTTTTGTCTTTTCTAATTGGGGGAAAAACTGCAGTCCACATTTCTTGAGGGAGTTTCAATGACCCGCTTTCGTGAAGGACGAGATCTGTGTAATGTACGTAATGTACGTCTGTGTGGGAAAGCTTTTTAGTAGAGCTTTGTAATCCCCTTTGCTAGTGTAAGAGAACTTTGTAATCTCCTATGCTAGTATGAGAGAGCTTTGCAATAATCTCCTATGCTAGTATGAGAGAGCTTTGTAATCCTCTTTGCTAGTAGAAGAGAGCTTTGTAATCCACTTTTTTTGGTTTAAGAGCTTTTCAGTCCACTTTACTGGTGCAAATGCGTTTTTTCTAATCCACTTTGCTGGTTTCATAATCCACTTAGTAATCCGCTTCACTTGTTTACTAGCCATTTGTATCATTCTGTTGCAGAGAGGGCCATTTTGGATGTATATATATATATATATATATATATATATATATATATATATATATATATATATATATATATATATATATAGAGAGAGAGAGAGAGAGAGAGAGAGAGAGAGAGAGAGAGAGAATTTTGCACTCCACTTTGCGAGTGGGAATGCATGCTTGTAATCCACACTGTGGGGATAGGAGAGCTTATCGTAATCCACTTTGCTTTGACCGAAATGATTAATCCACTTTGGCGCTTGGGAAGAAATAATGCGTCTTTTTTATCCACTTTGCGTCTAAGAAATACAATTTTGTGATCCACTTTTCAATGAAAGAGATTTTCTCATCGATTTTTCTACGAGGGAGAACTACCTAATCCACTTGGGAGACTGGGAAATGCAGACCGTAATCCACACTTTTGGTGGTTGAGGAGCAGTCTGTAATCCACCTCCGTAGTAGAAACGTTAAGTGATGATTATAATCCACTTGCATAAGGAGGAGGATTTTTTTTTGGCGTTTTTTTTTTTTTGTGGATGTAACTTTGATCCACTCGCTCCGCTTTAGGAGGGGGATTACTATAATCCACTTTTTTTTTTAGGGTGTGTGTGTGTGTGTGTGGGTCGAGGAGTGGGGCTCATCCGAGGGGGTGGTGTGTGTGTGTGTGTGTGTGTGTGTGTGTCTGTATGTGTGTGGGTGGGTGGGGGCGAGTTCTTGCTCCAACGGAGGAGCTGTGAAATTTCCTGGATTTTTTTCCGAGTAGTGTAATCCTCGTTAGCACAGATCAAGGGGGGTTTGTTTTAATCTCATTTCCTGGACGCGAGAGCGAGTTGCATCCCAGGCTCCCTCAATGTGAAAGATAACTGTAGTCTCCTCCCCCTCTTTTATGTCATTTCGTTTTCTTTATGAGGCGTTGGGAACGACAGTGTTTTCTCCTCACCTGCGCAAACGCGCGCACACGTCTTTTGTCGTTTGTACGGACGCAGACCTGAGTGATAATGTGGCCCGTGTGATTGAATAGTTTGGTAGGTAAAGAGATGTTGTGAGGGAGTGCACTCCACCTCCACGCTGTTGTCCGGCGTTACGATATGGTCGGTGGTGGTAAGGTGATGGTGGTGAGAGCCAGTGGTGGTGTGACTGCAGGCAGGCAGGAGTGTGTGATGCTAGGTGATAGGGTGTTCTTGTTGGTGATGATGGGGTGGGTGGTGTTTGAGGGAGTGGTATGGTAAGGGTGGGATGGTGATGTTTGAGGGAGTGGTGATGAGGGTGGATTGCTGGTGATAGAGGTAGTGGTGATGGGGGTTGTTGGTGGTGATAGAGGGAGTGGTGATGTGGGTGGTTGATGGTGATAGAGGTAATGGTGATGTGGGTTGTTGGTGGTGATAGAGGTAATGGTGATGTGGGTTGTTGGTGGTGATAGAGGTAATGGTGATGAGGGTGAGTTGGTGGTGATAGAGGTAATGGTGATGGGAATTGTTGGTGGTGATAGAGGTAATAGTGATGGGGGTTGTTGGTGATGATGTAGGTTGTGGTGATGGGAGTTGTTGGTGGTGATATAGGTTGTGGTGATGGGGGATGGTGTTGGTGGTGGTGGTGGGGTTTGTTGGTGACTGGTGGTTGTGTAGTTGTGAACACCAGTTGGTGTGAAGTTCATCCTCGTCTTTATTTCTATCTCCTCTTTATTTGCTCCGCATGATTTTCTTTTTTTTCTTTACTGCTACTGCTATTTTTATCCAGTACATATGTTTTCATCCGTTACCACGTCGCCACACACACACACACACACACACACACACACACACACACACACACACACACACACACACACACACACGCACCCAGAGGTTCGCTGGGCGAACCTCCGTCCCTCCCAACCCCCACCACCCAGCCGACACTTCAGCTCGAAATCGCTATTTGAAATCTTAACTTTCTGGGAATTTTCGGTATCTGGAATTGCGTCATTTATTTCCCACCTCCCCCCCACTCCTCGGGGGGGGGGGGGGGGGGGGGGTGCGGGGATTCACGCCCGGGAGGGGGATTAATTGAGGTAAATAAATTTCTGACGGTCATTCCAAAAGGCTTTTTGTTAAAGTCTTAATTATTTAACGTGTCCGACTTCTTGCCTTGGTAAAATGGCGCCTCTGATCGTCGGGGGGGAAAATATTTGGGGAGGTTTTGCATTCACTATCTGCGATGGTTTTACGGTGGTTTTTTTTTTTTTCCCCCTTGGTCTATTCATTAGTTATTTTTTGGTACATTTTGGTCTGGACAGTGATGGCTGAGCGGCGCGGAACCCTCTCGTCACAGAGCCGGTTATATAAGACGTGGGAGGAGTTGGCTGTAGTGTTTGCCTCACCGTGAGGAGGAGGAGGAGGAGGGTGGCGCTACTAAAACCCTTAGTGTAAGGAAAATGTGAACCCCATAACCTGAGTCCTTTAAGGTCACGCTGTCGTGTCCAAGGGGTCGTTCGTGCCTTCGTGCTCAAGTGGGTCGTACCGCCAAGCTCATGGGGTGTTTTCCCTCCGTGCGTAAGGGGGTCCGTACCCACGGGCTCAAAGTTTCGTAAAGCCGTTCTCAAAGAGGGTCGTCCCGTCGTTGTTTTGAAGGGGGTCGTATCGTCGTTCTCAAGAGGGGTGAGGGGGAGGATGTCGTCGTACCGTGGATCTCAAGGGGTCGTCCTGTCGTGCTGAAGAGGTTAAAAAGAAAAGAAAATCAAGTCAAGGGAGAGCGCATGACAGAGGAGCGTGGAGATGAACCAAGCGTCCCGTCCTTGCGACGCATTACGTATCGTTAACGTGAGGGACGTGGCGAGTTATGGTACTGGAGGGGCGCCGTGTGATTGGGGAACTTCGCCCCCCCGCGAAGATCGGCTATGAATTTCGCGACGAAGGCCGTTAACGTCTCCAGGGAGAGGACATGTGTACCGTGAGGGAGGGAGGGAGGGACTTGAATTTAGAGAGGGGGAAGATGGATATTTTTCCGGCCTGGGTTGGTGGGATGGGCGGGTGGGTATGAACCAGCAGCGTACTTTCAGCGGGAGACTTGTCTTGTGTCTCTGTCTTGGTTGTTTATATGTATTTATTGTGTGTATGTATGTATGTATGTATGTATGTATGTATGTATGTATGTATGTATGTATGCGTTTATATGTATGTTTGTGTGTGTGTGTGTGTGTGTGTGTAGGTGTTGGATTTGTTAGCTCTATTATCTGCTAAAGGATCGGATAAGCCTTAGCAACCGCTCCTTACATAAGTGGATTATGTTTTCCAATTACTTTTTTTTTTTTCACTAGCGTCGTATACATGCAGGGAGTCGGGCGTTGTTTTAAGAATTAGGGACTTGGAATCCTCTTTTGGTGGTAGGAGGTGACCAACCTCTCTCTCCCCCAGGTGTCGCACTGACAGGAGGGTAGCCCAGGCGAGGTCGTCCCATGTACGACCTTAACCCTCTGAGTTGTACGACCCTCACCACTAGGGGGAGGGGGTGCAAGGAGGAGACCGGGTCGGGTTATCGTAGACAGGAAGTGGAGGTCTCTTCTTCCTTCCTCTTTCCCCCCTTTTTTCCCCCCTTCCGTTTCCCCTTTCCCTCCTCTCCCACCGCATCAGATGACAGTGGTGTCGTGTGCGTATGAGTGTGTGTGTGTGTATGTATCTGTGTGTGTGTGTGTGTGTGTGTGTGTGTGTGTGTGTGTGTGTGTGTGTGTGTGTGTGTGTGTTGGGGGAGAGGAGGTAGGAAGAGTTTGTTGTCCGTGTTTATGTTTGCGTATATGTCCCTGTTGCATGGCGGTTTCCGTCACTAGGGGTCGCCTCGTCAAGTGTTACGACTGTCGGGAATATTTCTTCCGTACGAGGAGGGCGAGCGACGGAGGGTTGTGATGTCGTGAGAGACTTGGTGTAGGAGGAGGTGGAGCAAGAGGTGGCTGAGGTTGGGGTGGGTGAGGCTGGCTAAGCTGGTCGTGTTGAAGTCTGTGCCATTGCTGTCCAGAACTCTTTTTTTGTGCTGTTTAGAAAGAAAAGACTCTCCAGGACTTTTGTTGTGTGTGCAGTTTAAAAGCCTTTTTTAATTATTTTTTTTATATATGTAGTTCTAGAATATGCAACTTTGTATAGTGTAGGTTTTATATCCTGAAAAGTTTAAGCACTATTCCAAATCAAAGATAAGAATGATGTATATTGATTTTTCCGTCAGTGTTGTACCGGAGCTTTGCGTTCAGTACGGGACACTAGTGAGACGACCATGTAGAGGGATTGGGAGGTGCTTCCATGCCTGCTCCTTCCCCAGCACACACACACACACACACACACACACACACACACACACACACACACACACCGAAGGGTCAGAGACACGTCCGCTGTTGTTGGCAGACATGGAGTTCGTAGCTACACTCCTGATACCCTGCACCTCCAGGCGGTGGCTGCTCTTATCCGGCATGCTGTGAGGTGTTTGGAGGAGCTGCACCTCTGCCACTCTGCATCGTCCAGGCTTTGGCTTGTTCTTGGCCAGCAGGTTAGGTGAGGTGTTCACCTTGAATCTCTTGATGCTCTTCACCGTCAGGCTGTACGTAGAGCTGTTGCTGGCAGCAGGCTCTGGTGTGTTTCACAGCTCCGCCTCTGACGCTCTGCACCGTCAGGCCCCTTTTTTTGTTCCTGTTGTTTGGCCAGCATGCTGCGGTGTTTCAGGGCTGTGCCCCGTCAGTGCTTGTTGGATCCTGTTGTTGGGCAGGTGGATGGTTGGCAGGCAGTGGGGTGGGGAGGGGGGGGGGGCTTCCGCGCCAATCGGCCCTCATCAGGTTCATTGTGAAGGAATATAACAAGGTTCCTCGTAACTTCATCCAGCCTTTACCGCATTAGGTGTATCAGCCAGTGAACGACGGCCTGGGAATGAAGTCCAGTTTTAGTGGTATCGCAAGTCCTAAGTCATCGTAAGTCGTCGCGAGTCTCGCTTTCAGCGGACTGAGCCTTCATTGAGTTGGTCCTGTATGTTCCATCGCGTCTCTCGATGCTCCTATGTCCACTGTAGGTGGCGGCCTGATTTTGCTCTCTTACTAGATATTAGTTTTAACCCCGGCACTGTGGCTGTCGCCCTGACTCTTCCCCATGTGGCTGTCGCCCTGACTCTTCTGAAACCATGTAGCTGTGGCACACGGTCCCTTTCCACAGGGGGGAGGACCTGCCGATCTACAAACCGTGGGAGATATGTGTAGTATAGTGTGTCACAAATGCGAGACTTTGATCCTTTCTACACTTTGGTAGGATTCTCTCTCTCTCTCTCTCTCTCTCTCTCTCTCTCTCTCTCTCTCTCTCTCGTGTTTTACGTATAAACACCGACTCCCGTGTGTTCCCTCGTGAACGCTAGGAGCGGGACGTTGTTAGCTGGGGTGGGGGATATATGAAACAATGGCAGACTTCGTTGCCGGCACCTGACAGCAAATTAGTCAGATGGGTCTGTACTTGTATTGTTCAGTAAGAAACATTGATTTAAAGCTGGTGGGGGCGGGAAAATCCAAAGGTTGTTTCGTCGGGGGTAGTGTTTCTTTCAGAAGTCACTCATCTATTTTTTTTTTGTTCTTTCTTTCTTTGACGTGTATTGTGTTGTTGAGGTTGTGGTGGGTTGTTGATGATGTTGCTGGCACAGTCCTGGGGTTTGTTGTGTTGTTGAGGCGGGGGTTATTGTTGTTGTTGTTTTTATTGTTGGCACAGTCCTAGGAAGTGTTGTCTTTTTGTTGTAGGTGGACGTTGTTGGTGTTATTATTGCTGTTAATACAGTCCTGGTAGGGAAGTGGGGTGGGAGAAAGTGGTGGAGGGAGGAGGTGTTGTGGTATTCTTGAGGTGGTGGGTGGGTCGTTGGAACGGTCCTGGCGGTGTCATTGCACGGGATTGGGGGGAGGTTGCCACCATCACGACCCACCACAGACGCGCAAGCCTTGCACTTGCCTCCCGACGCCACACATCTCACCCTCCCCACACACCGCTTCTCCACTACCTTAAGTTTCTTCCAGTCTTCCGGTGATCCTTTTGACACTCAGAGTCAAGCTGGATCTCTCCTAGCGACTCCTCGAAAGCAATTCTGAGCAGCTCGTGAAAATGATTTAGACATTCCCGTAATGTCATGATCCTCCCGCAGCTAAGCTTATTATCCTTATATCACTCGCCAAGCTTTTGTTCTAGTAGTGACCCTTTGAAACTTCAGCAGCTAAGCTTTTCTTCCAGTAGTGACCTTTTGAAACTTCAGCAGCTAAGCTTTTGTACCAGTAGTGACCTTTTGAAACTTCATCAGCTAAGCTTTTGTTCTTGTAGTGACGCGTTGGCATCTCAGCAGCGAAACTTTGTTATTCAGCAACACTTTGATGACACTGTAGCGCTACCTTCAACTTTCGGTCCTCACCGTGCCTCAATGTCACCTCGGCCTTCCTTCGTATTATATATATATATATATATATATATATATATATATATATATATATATATATATATATATATATATATATATATATTTTTTTCTCTCCACTAAAGCTTTGACAGACCAGTAAGAAAACGTGGTGTGTTTAATACACCTCTTTTTAAAAAGTCGTTCAAAAGTCACTCTGTCTTTCCCTGCTAATCCCTTTAACAGGTCCCCGGGGATAGATTTAAAAGATCTCAAGCACAATTCTTTCTCTGGCCGACCCTTAGCGACCCTAAAAGTCTCCTGCTTTTTTGTCCCGTACTAACCTTTTTTCACACGCCATAAACAATGCTTTGACACTCCCTCCTCCCTCACCACGACGCACATTACCTTTTCAATTTCCAGTCATCGAGCATTGGATACGGTCGACCCGCAGACTCTTCATTCAACTCCTTAGCGGCCCAAGGGGTTCTGACACGCCAACACTCAAAAGAGCTTTTTGACTTGCAAGCAGAGGAAAGTCGTTGACTTTCCTCGAGGCTGTAGGGTTCGACTCCCTCTCCCCCACCTCAGTCACCAGATCGTGTGACACTTGAGCACTCGCCTTTACGACAACCCCTCCACCACCACCACCACCACCAACACCTTCCCTTACCACCTCCAAGCCAGCAACACCTGGACAACCCTTTCCAACCATCTTCCAACCATTTGACAACGCAGCCAACTCTTTTGACACACAACGAGACCCCCTCCCTCACCCCCACCCCCACCCCCGCCCCGCCCCAACGTTCGCTCCAAGAGGCCAGCCACATGACACCCCGACACCCCAGCGTTTAACCCTCTGACATTGCAGGCCGAGTCTTTGACAGCCTTCCCCCACACCACCAACCCCCACCCCTCTGGCAGACACCAGCTTTGACTGACGAGCTGCAGCACTTTGGCACAGTGCTTTTTGTCACGCCATTCTTTCATACGTTACTCGCAAAGTGACGGACAAGTGCATGGATATGTGTTCGGTGTGATTGGATGGAATTGGTGTGTACACTTTGATTTCGTTATTAATTTCTCTGACTGTCGTACGCACAATAGGGGGGAGTTATGATTGGGGGTTGGGGAGGGTTATTGGGGGATACTTGATCACATGGCCATGATTTCTTTAAGAGGTTTCTTAGTGGTGGGGGAGGGGAGGGAGGGGCGTTATTCTCATGACCGTAGGTTTTTTTTTTTTTTTTTACGGGTTATTTTATGCTCATGAGATTCGACAGGAATGAGGGACGACACTTGGTACCATTACTGTTGGTGGTACGGAGAGGTGCAGGTAATGTGAGGACATTTAAACGAGCATCGATCATTTTTCGCTGAGGACATTGCTAGTAGGTTAGTAAGGGTGAGAGAGAGAGAGAGAGAGAGAGAGAGAGAGAGAGAGAGAGAGAGAGAGAGAGAGAGAGAGTAGGAACTTGGAGGGGCAGGAGAAGACTGGGTGGGAAAGGGGTAATGGGAGAGAGGTGTAGTGGGGGAGGGAGGGGCAGGCAGGTCGTGTGTGGTAATGGTGAGAGTCGTGGGTGGTAATGGCTGGCGACACGACACTACGGGTCACCCACCTGCTGGTGGAGCGGGTACACTCCGCCAGGCCACTCCACTAGCCCTTTCCTTGCCTGGCTAGCCCGCTACGTTAACCCTTCTTCTGCCTGGCTAGACTACCCTCCTTCCTTCTATTCCTCCCTAGGAAGACCACGCCGCCAGGCCTTCCTTGAGCCTTTCTCGCTATGCACCAATTTTCTCGCATCTTTGCATTCGCTGCCTCTTTGGCTTTCCTTGTGTGACCTGCCCCTCTTCCCTACTCCGCACACTATTCTCCTTCTCTCCTTCCTCTGAACCATCTCTTTTTCCTTCTGTGTATACACTTCCTTTCTTCTCTCCCTCCTATACTCTACCCTCCCTCTCTCTCCCTCCTTTACCTAACCTTAATTTCCTCCTCACTGTACACTCCCCGTATTCCCTCCATCCTGTACACTACCCTTCTTCCCTCCATCCTGTACTCCCTCCTCCTCCTCTGCCGTATACACCCACCATTCACACACAGCACACCCGTGCGTGCTCAACTGTCATCCGTTCATTAGGGTGAGACTTGTGTTTCACGCTTCATGAGCATTCGTGTGTTGCAAGCGTACACGCCGCTATCTGTGGTTGGTCAGAAAATCCATCCCCCACCCTCCGTGCAATTTGGTCTTCGAAAATTCGCCAAAAGTTACGAGGGGAAACTCCGATTTGCGCCACCATTATTTATTGTGGCTCTTCAAAGACAGATTCCCAGCTCTGGCTAATTAGTCTTAGAGATAATTTAAGCCACTCCACCGAAGGAAAAAAAAGATTATCAGGGAGGGGGGGGGTAATGGAAGACCACCCCCTGGAAGCACAGAGAGTGACGGCTTAACAGAGTGTCCAATTAAAAGTTCAGGAAAGTTGATGGTGGATCACGACCAGGGCCTTGCCCGCGGAGTAAGGCTACACCTTCCGTCTCCAAGGGCCGCAGCTGTCGCCAAGGCCCTACAGCCATCCCGTCCTCCCCTAGGGCCGCAGCTGTCAGTCAGGGTTACAGTCACGGCCGTAGCCATCACCCAAGTCCACGATCAAGGACACGACACACCGTCCAGAGCCGATGTCGGCGTCCAGATCCACAGCCTCCTCCCTGCTGAGGGCACCATACCACTGTCCAGGTCCCCAGCTAACGTCTAGACTAGCAGCGTACGTCCAGGTCCCCAGCCAGCAGCCACCGTCCAGGTCCCCAGCTAACGTCCAGGCCAGCAGCCACCGTCCAGGTCCCCAGCTAACGTCTAGACTAGCAGCCTACGTCCAGGTCCCCAGCCAACGTCCAGGCCAGCAGCCACCGTTCAACTCCCCAGCTAACGTCCAGGCCAGCAGCCACCGTCCAGGTCCCCAGCTAACGTCCAGGCCAGCAGCCACCGTCCAGGTCTACAGATATTGGGCCGGAGTCGGGACATACGCCGGGAGCCGGGGCACATTTAGGATTCAGAACTCGTGCTGGAGGTGAGACACTCCCTCCCCCACGACCGGAATACTGCTTCGTGTTAACATCATATAAACCTGGAGAAATTCCTGAGTAGAAAACTTCCAAAGGTTCTTCATCGCCACCATCGATTCAATAAAACTTCCAAATTGCCAAAGACGGCAGGGAAGTCTCTGAAACTGTACCCAGTGGGATGGGAGAAGGTCTTTGAAACTGTACTCAGGAGTAAATCTTTGAAACTGTACCCAGGGGGATAGGAGGAAGTCTCTTGAAACAGTACTGAGGAGGAAATCTTTGAAACTGTACTTCAGTAAGACTCGAGGAAATCTTTGAAACTGTACTCAGGAGGATATTGTACTCTGTCACTCAGGAGGAAGATTTTGAGACTGTACTCTTTGGGACGAGAGGAAGACTTTGAATCTTTACCCAGTGGGACGCAGACGCGATAAGAAGAATCATCGTATACTCCTCAGTGGAACGCAGAGGCGAAGGAGGCATCATAATGTACAAGTGAAATTAGATTAAAGGCCTTGTCACTACCACGCATATGGTGATAATTCCCAGATGAAAAAATACTTTTAGGATTAGTCCCCAACCTGCATGTAAAGGTGGTTCCATGCTGGGAGAGAGTCTTCTGGAAGACCCCCCGTCCCAAACCAGTATGCAAAAAATAATTAGCCTCCGGAATGACAAGAGTGGGGGAAGACTATGCAAATTAAATCAACTCAAGGGCAGAGATGCTCTAGGAAATATTAGGGTAAATAGCATAAATGTCAAGGGGTCCACGTCTGTTTAACTTGCTGCCGGCAAATATGAGGGACGTCTTGGGAAGACCACATATCCAGGAACTCTGGGCGAACGTAAAAAAAAAAGTGGGGGGGGAGACTGGACAGATTCCTCCATTGTGTACTGGACCAACCACGTTGTACAGTTCATGCAAGAATAGTGGAACGCGTAGCATCAAACACTCTGTGTAGACCAGATCTAGATAAGCTTGGTACACGGTATTCCTAAGGTAGGTTCGTAGACCTATCTGTTAGGGGTAGACCACCGAAACCATCGTAAGGTATACGCAAGATGTGGTAAAGTTGAAGGGGGGTTTGATGACCTCCGAAGCTATCGTAATTTTTACATAAGGTACGGTAAGGTTCCCCCAGACTCAGTAGAGGGGGTAAGAAGACTTCCGAGACGGTGTGTGCTGTAGTGAGGTATGTAGGAATTGGTGATTATACACTCCTGAGTGACATTGTTGTTGCTTTCTCTCTGTTGCCACAAACCACTGGGACACCATACAGTGTATGTTGTAAAGCTCCCCACTGTTTCTGCCGTCCCTTTTGAGACATCCTTTGTGCCCGAGTCTTCCATTTGCTCATGGTGCTCTTTGAAGACGTTCCTTGCATTCTTCTTACCGAGGCACAGCAGCCTCTTGGAACATGTAACGTTACCTTGGATCCCAAAAATAGCTGGGTCGAACTGAAGACTATTGCGTTTTTTTATTTTCATGGTCGGGTACTGTGGAGCTGTCGTCGCACATATACGTATTTCCATGTACCAGTTTTTGATAGTTTGGAAATACCTTGACGGAAGATTAATAGGGTTATTGTCATTGGCCAATGCCTCCTCTGTGTTGTGAACGGTGTGTGTGTGTGTGTGTGTGTGGGCCTCATCATCATCATTATGTCCGCAGGGTGCTGGTAACAGCGCTACAGCTGGAGCGCTGTGCTGAGCCCTTCCCTCTCCTTGGAATCACCGGCTGTAGCCTTTGTTATGGCCTTCGGTTCGTTACTGGTCTCGAGACGCAGCCAGAACCCATTCTCGGGCAGGTTTTGTTGGTGAGGTCGAACTAATTGCCTGTGACGAACGGATATACTTCGGATTGCTTTGGGTGATTACCTGCCTCACATTACCCAGAACACACACACACACACACACACACACACACACACACACACACAATACGCTTGTTCTGTGATAGTGAACCTCCTCCTTAAAAGTACAAAAGCGTTGGTTGTAAAGTAGAGAATCGTTAAAGCGTTGCGACTCGAGAGGGAACCTTTCAGACATTTGCGCGGAAATGTTGTCGACGGTAATCAAGAGCTGATCTACCCGTCAGGATCACCAGCCAGGAGTAGCAGGAGCTACTACCGGCTCTGGGCAGGAGGAGGAGGAGGAGGAGGAGAAGCAGCCACGAGCATCCATCACCATCTCCGACTCCGGCCCAGGTACAAATCTGCCATTCGTCAGAGCTGCCAATAGAAGGACTGGTGTTCATTCTTGCCGGAATACGTAACACACGTGCGCGCGCGCACACACACACACACACACACACACACACACACATACACACACACACACACACACACACGATGTTGACTGACGACCGTACCTTCATCATGGACCACGGTCCTGCCTCTCTCTCTCTCTCTCTCTCTCTCTCTCTCTCTCTCTCTCTCTCTCTCTCTCTCTCTCTCTCTCTCTTTGCTAATCCGCTTTTCCGTGACCTTGCCTTTCCAACTTCATACAAATTAGCAAAAGTTGGCGCTTCGTTGTTTGTTGAAACGGATCATGAGAAATTTTGCAGCTATAGGCTACCCATCTGACGTCATTGGCCTCAGTTTCAGCAAAGGTGTTCATTCCCTCCTCTTTTCTTTTTTTTTAAGGGGGCGGGGATATAATGGCCTGCTTTTTCAGGTACTGTTTTCCTTTCTCTTGTGCCGGACTTATCCTAGCGAGTTTCGCGCCCCGAGCCTGTAACTTGACCCATGAACTTCTGATATATGTAGACTGTCCATGGCTGTAGGGTTTTTTGTTTATTTGTTTTTCGCCTGCGTAAATACCGTTTGGTAGATGGATAGTTGGGTGGAACGTGCGCTAGTTCATCTCGTAAGGTATGGAACGGATTGAAATGGAATTCCGCTCATGTCCTCCAGCAGGAGGTTAGCGAGTCTTGAGATCCAGGGAGCAGTTAATGATTGTGTTGGATTGTAAGACTCTGGCATGTATGTAATTGCATGCCTTTCTGCATCTGTTACACTATTGAGGGATTGCCGATGCAGCCTTCAACAGCCTTGACTGAGCAGAGGGACAGCATGACGGCTTGGTCCCAGACCGACATATGTAGAGGTAGAAGACCTCCGAAACCATCGTAAGGTAAGGTCCCAGACCAGGCTATGGTGGTGGAAGACCTCTGAGACCATCGTAAGGTAAGGTAAGGTAAGGTCCGAGACCAGGCTATGGGGGTGGAAGACCTCCGAGACCATCGTAAGGTAAGGTAAGGTAAGGTCCGAGACCAGGCTGTGGGGGTGGAAGACCTCCGAAACCATCGTGAGGTAAGGTAAGGTTCCAGACCCAGCTCTAATATTCAGTTCAACAGAATTGGTCACAGAAAAGAAATATATATATATATATATATATATATATATATATATATATATATATATATATATATATATATATGTGTGTGTGTGTGTGTGTGTGTGTGTGTGTGTGTGTGTGTGTGTGTTTGCGCACGCACTTGCACGCTTATCAATTTCCAACCCACCCGGCTGTGCTAGACCCCTGATTACCTGCCAGTGTGTCCTTTCTGCCCTTGGCTGCCCAGCTAGACCATCCAGCCAGACCCTGATTACCTGAGCAAAACTCTCCCACCCGACCTGCCCTCAGACCACCGAAGTATTCCTGAACTGTACAGACCCATTAAACAAGACCCCAGTTTCATAGTTTTCCAATCAGAGGGCACTCTAGAACCCCCACTAACAACATGCTGGAACAACATGAACCCGGCGTACATTATGTACCCAACTGAAGTATAATCCAGCCAAGCCGTAGTATACCGGGGCCAAAGCAAACTCACTCGGACTCCACGCTGAACTGTTAAAGTCGACCCGTCCAGTCCCACCGTCAGGGGACAGTCTAGAAGTATGTGTATACCTTGGCTGAGGTCGTACTCCTAGGCAAGAGGGCTGGGGGTACGGCAGGTGTGGGGTACGCTGACACCCGTCCCTTCCATACCAACTCACTTTCCTCACATTAAAACCACCAGAGCATCCCATTGTCACAGCAAGTCGTCCTCATCTCTCTCATAAATTCTTTCCTCTATTTTTTTTTTCCTCCCCCTCACACGCCCGGGTGGTAACATCGTCGAGTGCCGGCTCTGGAAGGCACTTTGTATCCGGTCTTTTGATTATCGCTTATCCGGTTTTCAAGCCGGACTACCTTCCTGCCCGTATGGTAGGAAGGACGGTTCATAAATATTGCTTGGAGGAAGTTCTCCTAAGCGGCGAGTAAGAGGAGGGAGTGATGCGGCAGACGGAGGAGGAGGTGGAGGTTTGTGAGAGGCGAAGGACATACGGAGCGGGAAGGTGTGTGTCGGAACGTCGGCTCTGGTTAGACGGGGATATCACGCACAGGTTAGATCACAGAGCGAGGCGCTCTACTGTAGCGCTAGTGACGGAGGGTCCTTTAGATGAGAGCCTAGCATGGAAAACAGGGAGGAGGGGAGAGTCCTTTAGTAGTACTGCCTGAGAAAAAGAGGGAGGGAAAGAATTGCTATGGTCCCAAACTCTAGAGATGAGAAGGCACAGTAGAGAGAGTCCCCTTAGCCACATAGAGGGAGATGGAGGGAGAGTTAGATGTCCTATAGGAATATGGTGAGGAAGAGAGAGAGAGAGAGAGAGAGAGAGAGAGAGAGAGAGAGAGAGAGAGAGAGAGAGAGAGAGAGAGAGAGAGAGAGTCCTGTGGCTGGAGGGTGGGGCGAGACATAGCAAGGTGGTCGGCGGGTGGATTAGCTTCTGCTCAACTAAATAATTCATTGGGCGCGCTTTACCTCATTGCCCGCGTCTGAATACCTGCCAAGACAATAAACTCTTTTCCTTTCCTCATTTTATTTCCCTGTGTTTATCTCCTGCAAATATACACGCCGGCATATCCTCTTTTCCCACGAGCTATTAGGGATATATTTGAAGGAGGGAAAGCCGTTTCTGTATCGCGAGAGGAGTTTTGTTGTTGAGGTAAAGATGAGGAGGATACCGCGAGGGGATCCGGACGAGGGAGGGAGTGTGGCTTGGCTACATCTTGCTCCTGTGTCGCCCGCCACTCCCTGCCACCTGCAGGCTGGTGAGGCTGCTCTGTCCTGCCTCCTCTGCCACTCGTGTAGGATGATGGTGATGATGCTGGCAGCCTGCCTTTCGCACTCTGTCCTGCACCCCTCCCTTGACCCCTCTCCTGCCACCTGCACGTTGAGGATGCTGCCCTGCTCTGTTCTGCTCTGTCGCCCTTCAGCATCTCCCACTCTTTTTTTCTAGACTGATGTGTGATGCTGGTGGCCTGCCACCGCTCTGTCCTGACCCCTTCGCCTTGTCCCTCCTTTGCCAAATGCCGACTGATGATGGTGCTGACCTGATCCCCTCTACCCCACGCCACGTATTCCTCCCCCCTCCTTCTCTCAGCTGCTATTATTGCTTGTTGCTGCTGCTGCTGAGGGCTGAGTTGAGAGACATGGCGTGATGATGACCACAACGCCAAGGACAGTGACCGGAACGCAAGGATACAAAGGCAATTGATAAACCAGGTGTTGTTTTAAGTGCGTTTGCTGGGGGGTTTAGTTTGCTGTGAGTTTGGTTTTGCTGGGTCTTGCGTTCCGCTGGGGGTTCAGACGAAGGTGTTTGTGCCGTGGCACCAGTTTGGGTAGCCGTCCTGTGAAGTTATGGTGGCGAAACTGGGTATCATAGCTTAGTTCAGGTGTATTACAAAGGTGTCCCTCAACCCGTAGGGCTGTTGTGAAATCTATGTACAGACCATAAGCGATCGAGGGGCCGTCAGTTCACCACACAAGGGTGGCAGGTTACAGACCCACGACACACAAAACAGTCATAGCTTTTTTTAGAATCTGTGGCACGATTTACCAGCGGAACTTTTAAATACGGTTTGTGTGAGGTTCAAAGAACCAACTGTCTTCAGTGTTCAAAGGACAGAGTACATACCGTCTTCGGTGTTCATTGTACAAAAGAACTTTCCCGTCTTCAATGTTCTTGATTCCATATACAAACAAAGGAACAGTTTTAATAGTCGTTATCGTAGAATTTTTTTTTTTAGACCGATCAACCTGGAGTTACGTTGACCTCACATCTCTGTACTTCCTAATTTCAGAAATTGATTAAAGAAAAAGAGAAAAAGAAACAATCGTCCAAGGTCTCTGTAATCGTCTGGATGTGTGTTTCCCACCATTGTGTATCTGTGCGGTACTGAAGCAATCACATTATTATGAAGTGATCCATCTTGAGATCAGAGCCACTGCGATGATCATTATAAGTTGATGTATCGCTAAAGTAACAGTAAAGAAACTGCTGAGTGATTTATTATTATTATTACAATTATTATTATTATTATTATTATTATTATTATTATTATTATTATTACAATTATTATTATTATTATTATTATTATTATTATTATTACAATTATTATTACTATTATTATTATTATTATTATTATTATTATTATTATTTTGATAATAATAATAATAATAATAATAATAATAATAATAATAATAATAATAATAATTATTATTATTATTATTATTATTATTATTATTATTATTATTATTACAATTATTATTATTATTATTATTATTATTATTATTATTATTATTTTGATAATAGTAATAATAATAATAATTATTATTATTATTATTATTATTATTATTATTATTATTATTATTACCACCCCCCCACGTTTTTTAAAGAGAAAAAGAAAATGAGGCATCACTTCCTCACGATATGTCAACAAACTTCTGGCGATCCATATTTCATCGTCGGTACGTCTGCGGGTCTTAACATCCTTCACTCGCTGCTTTGTGGTGGGGGAAAAAAAACAAGAGGAAAGAATGAAAGAAAGGAAGAAAAGAATAACGCTTAACCAACACACACACACACACACACACATATAACAAAAGGACCAAAACTTTACGTTCTTATCCATGTTTCAGTAAAACAACAGCAACAACAACAACAACAACAACGAAGTGTAGGAGCTTAGCGAGTTACGTATTTAAGAGCTTATGAAGGCGAGGAATATAATTCTGAAAAAAAAAACGAAAAAAAAAAAAAAAGAATTTGGTCCAATATTAATGGAACGTTTCAAGCAACAGGCGTCCGACGTGCGTGCGTGAACGCCAGGGGCGCCACGGGGTCAGAAGCCTACCTTAAAAGGGGGGCGCCCCTGTTTTTTAAAGTTTATCCTTTAGTGTATTTTCCGTTTTTTAAAGGAGTGGAAAAGGGGGAGGGGGGATGGGTGTGTGAAACCGCGCAAGTACCTCACTTTCTGTTTTTTGTTCAAAGTGCATGGAAAGTGTTTGTTATATGCAGTTGTTTGGTAAAGAGTTGGGGTTGTTTGGGTGCGTTTAAGGGTGTGTGGTTGTGATTCTTGGCCTGCGTTGGTTGTTGGGGTTCAGGATGGTGAGGGTGTAGTCTGATAATGCCTAGTGGTGTTCAGGACTAATGAGGTTGTAGACTGGTTGTTAATGGGTAGAGGTGTTGGGTTGTTAATGTTTGTGTGTGTGTGTGTGTGTGTGTGTGTGTATGTGTGTGTTCAGTGTAAGACAGTGTTGTTGTTGGCATTAGAATGGTGGGAGGGACATGGTGTTGTTGATATGCCCCGGGGGGCAAAAAAAGTCTAGCTCCTGATGTTCTTTTTTTTTTTATTAAGCATTTAACCAAGCCTGTTTCCCCTGGCGTGAACCCTGGTACTTCCTACCCGTTGCACCCCTTTCCCCCCATACCATGGGAGAGGAAGGTGTGTCACGATGTGGGTAGAAATCTGCGCCATATAGGCGTGGGCAAGCAGGTAGTCTCGGAGGCGGCCCTAGGGAAGTAATAAAAAGTTTTCCGTTGATAACTTTCCCAGGACGTCCCCCACACCCCCACTCCTCCTGTTGGTGGCCTGGGAGCCCGGAACCAGCCCTTAAGAGAGCCCCGAGGGACCGACTAGAATGTGTTCCTGGCGACTCTGGTCGACTTTCCTCTTGTTCTTTGACAGCCTTGTTGGCCGGGTCCACAAATACAATAAGGCGGGCCCCAACCCCACCCTCCCCCCTCACCAGCGAGCGGTGGTGCCACAGAGGAAGGGCTTCAACCAGCTGGTCGGTCGGCCAGCTAGCAGCTGTAAGCGCTCAGAGGAGCAGAGGCACTTGGGGTCTGACTGGTGCTGCAGATCTGGAACGCGTCATGAGTACGATGACCCCTCGACTCCGCATGTCTCATAGTGTGCCACAAGGGCTTCTGTCCCATGATCATCCTGTATAACTGTTGTAAAGAACCTGAAAAGCAAAAGAGAAAGAGACTCTAATGTGTCAACGTAACGTGAACGGAAGTGAGTAACGGTAGACGGATTCGTATAGAGGGCACGATGTGTTCGAGGTGGGGGGGTTAGCGCCTCACTGCCAAGCAGCATCGCTGCCCGCGCCCTTTGAGCGAGGATCAGTGTTATACCACATGAAAAACTGAAGGGAGGTGAAACACATGAAAACTGAAGGGAGGTGAAAACTTTCACGTGTACCATTACTCAGAAGTGAACCCGTGTTGTGTGTGTGTGGAGCAGAAGTTTGAGGGTGGCGTGGAAAAGAACGAGAGAGAGAGAGAGAGAGAGAGAGAGAGAGAGAGAGAGAGAGAGAGAGAGAGAGAGAGAGAGAGTTTGGGTTTTATTCCAGTTTAGCCTCAAGGGGATAATGACACTTAATCTCACCCTGATCTTGTAATCTCTTTTAACTGGCCTGACGAACTCAGGTCACGAAGGAGGGAGGGAGGGAGGGGAGTGTTGTTGCTTACCTTGATTTCGTAACAAGCTGAAGAAGCAGCCTGAGTCACTCGGGGTTGTGGATACGCAAGATTTGAGTTGTGGTTGGTCGTAGTCAGAACTCGGGGGGGGCGGGCGGAGGTTGGGTATACCTTACTGTACGTATCGTATGGTATGTTTTTCTGAACGTATGATTTCGTGATTGTTGATGACTGACGTGGAGAGCTTGTGGTGTGGCGGGTCCCAGGCCATCCGAGGAGAGAGAGAGAGAGAGAGAGAGAGAGAGAGAGAGAGAGAGAGAGAGAGAGAGAGAGAGGATGTCTTAACATTGCAGTTGGGAATGGTGGAGTGAGGGTGGCGTTTGGGGAGGAAAGAGAGGGAACTTTTCTGTCTGGCCAAGCCTCTCCCTCCTCTCTCTCTCTCTCTCTCTCTCTCTCTCTCTCTCTCTCTCTCTCTCTCTCTCTCTCTCTCTCTCTCTCGTATCAACGTAACCACGTGCGCGAGCGCGCGTTCCTCCCCCTCCCCTTCTCGCAGCTCAAATTCACCACAAGCCGGGGGGGGGGGGGGGGGGGAGGAAAGCCCGCATCCTCGGAACATCTATCTTCCCTCGGCCTCCGAAACTAATTAGAGACTTCAATTAAGACGCTATACTTTGAGAAGAAATGTTTTGACACATTCTCAAAACCTAATTAGAAACTTTACCCCCACCTAAACTAATTTTTTTTTCCCCTCCTAAGAGTCTTCTCTGGTAATGGGACTATTAAACCACACCACCACACACACACACCCTATCCCTCTCTATCCTTCCTACACGCTGGTTACAACTGGTCTTACAAAGCTTGTTCAGACGGCCTCACTCAGAGGCCCGAGTTGACCTGCGTTTGATCAGATCTCAAGCTGGGCCAGGTTTCTTAGGCCAGTCCTTAAGCTAGGACAGGTTTTTTTAGACCAGACCTTAAGCTAGGACAGGGTTCTTAGACCAGACCTTAAGCTAGGACAGGTTTCGTAGACCAGACCTTAATTTAGGACAGGTTTCTTAAACCAGACCTTAAGCTAGGACAGGCTTCTTAGACCAGACCTTAAGCTAGGACAGGTTTCTTAAACCAGACCTTAAGCTAGGACAGGTTTCTTAGACCAGACCTTAAGCTAGGACAGGTTTCTTAGACCAGACCTTAAGCTAGGACAGGTCTCTTAGACCAGACCTTAGCTAGATTGTTCCCTCGTTCGATCAAGTCCTCTGTTAGCCCGGACCTGTGCCAGGACTCTCCCGTTGTAGCCTAGACCCTCTACCAGAGCCTTCTCCCACCAGACCAGCTGCTCATTCACAGTGTCGCAGTGCCACCCTGCGGCATGTTAGTTCCTCATCATGTTCATTCCAATATTTTGACAGACTCTCTCCCACACCCACACACCTCTCCTCCTCCTCCTGGACCATTTTCCTTTGATCCAGGTCCTCATCCCGGGTTCGACTTCTCTACCAGATCACTGTCGACCCTACTCAGCGTCACATTTATAAGATGTATCCGCCTCCTTTACAGACCACAGCGGTTGGGGTCTCTTCGAAATTCCCCGCCGGCCTTTTTGGCCGAGTCCTTATTCATGCACGTGTCTTTATCTCCTCAACTTCTTAAAAAAGAAATTTGCGCTTCGCTTTTGTGCTAAAACCCGCCTTGAGTATCCGCCCGCGCCCCTCAAAAAAAAAAAAAAAAGTTTAGGGGTTGAGATGAAGTAGCCAACCGAATTTTTGCGTGATTTTTTCACACACACACACACACACACACACACACACACACACACACACACACACACACACACACCGAGTGACAGCCTGAGAGCCAGTCCTTTCAACCAGCCTCCTAACCAAATTTTCCCCTCGTGAATAGCTGGTCGGCGTTCTGCTTGCAGGTGCTTTGGTTCAGTCGAGGTGCTGAGTGTGTGTGTCTCTCTCCACCCGGAGTGACTTTGATTGCTGCTTACCTTTTTTTTCTGAGAGAGAGAGAGAGAGAGAGAGAGAGAGAGAGAGAGAGAGAGAGAGAGAGAGAGGAGAGGGTGGGGGAGGTGAGTGGTTGTTTTTAAGCTTAACAACCCCTCCCAACACAGACACACACACACTCTCGCCCGCCTGCTGCCCCTCGAGGTCTGTCCACCATTGTCGTGGCGTTACGGTGCACTTCGGGACCAGGTGATTGGATACGGTGTCCGCCGGTAACCTGCCACGTCGTCAGTGTCTGCGGTTCCGTCAGACGTCGTGCCGTTGTGGAAGGTGGGGTAGAGGGGCGAGGGGAACGGACTTTGCGATACCCTGAGGTTGTAGATAGATAGTCAGGGAGGAAGGGGGTAGGCTTTGCATTGCCCTGAGGTTGTAGGTAGATGGTTACTGTGATAAAGAACGCCTTTTTAGAGTTTCATGTTGTCTGTTCGTTGTTCGATTCGCTCGTTCGTTCATCCTAGCAGAGTTTCTGTGTAGTCTCAGTGATTTCGAACGTTTAAAAAACTCTCACACGTCCATATAGATTTTTTTTCTTTTGATTCTTCGGAACGTGTCATGTCTCATGTCTTGAGTGTTTTCGAACCAGTAAAGTTCCTTAGCTCTATTGTTTTCGATCCAGCAAAGTTCCAGACCTTTATTGTCTTAAGCACTTTTAAGTTTGTTAAGTACTTTTGTTACCGGTCTGGTGTCTTAAGAATGCTTTTTTGGTCCTGTTTGTGTGGTGTTCTTGATCGTGTTATGCTTCGTCGTTGTTTATCGGATCCTGTCCTCAGTCTTGGTCCACCTGGTTCGGTTCCTCATCTTCGATTCTCTTCGCCTCCCAGTCCTCAGTCTGCTCGACCCTCTCCGGCTCCTAATCCTCAATATACTCGACCGTGTTCGGTCCCTCATCTTGAGTCTGTTCGAATCTCCTAATGTTTCAGCTCCCCTGCTTCGTAGCTCTAGATAATCTATCTAATTTTCCTCTAGCTGGACTCAGTGTTTGTGTGTGTGTGTGCGTGTGTGTGTGTGTGTGTGTGTGTGTGTGTGTGTTGCAAGGTCTTATTTTATCCCCCCGTGGACTTGGGTACAAGTAATACAATCTTCTTGGTAAAAGCAAGACAAATAAAGTTATGTTAATGTGCGTTATAAGTGGGAGAGTCCAGTGCTTGGTGTACCCACCCACCACCACAGACCCCGCCCGCAATCAGTACCACCATCACCACAACAGACCCACCCGCAGTCGCAACCATCACCAACAGACCCCCGCCCGCAATCAAGTACCTCCACAACACCACCACAACAGACCCGCTCGCAGTCACAACCACCACCAGCAGACCCCCGCCCGCAATCAAGTACCTCCACAACACCACCACAACAGACCCGCCCGCAATCACAACCACCACCAACAGACCCCGCCCGCAACCACCAAGAGCCAACACCAACACTTGAGGCAACCACCAGCATCTCATCACCACCACCACCACCACTGCCGCCACAACCACCATAATAACCCCATGCATCACGGGAGACCTCACCTCCTCAAACCACCTCCATCACCGCAAGCGGCACCAGCACCCGCTGGGACGGGGACCACGGCAGTGCCATCAGCTGGAAGCTGCGGCATAATCCTGCCAGTATATTATCTTCTTATGGAGGAATTTATGTACTTAACGCGCGTCTTATTCCGGCCTGGCACGTATCATTTTGATCGGGGAGTTTACCGTGTCACTGCTGCGGGGGTGTCCGGGGTACGTGCCAAGTGGTCTTTTATTCCACCCAACCTCCTCCCTCCCCCGCACTGCTAGAATTGACGTAGGGGATGACGGGTGGTGAGAGAGAGAGAGAGAGAGAGAGAGAGAGAGAGAGAGAGAGAGAGAGAGAGAGAGAGAGAGAGAGAGAGAGAGACTGGGCATAATGTGCTGAAGAACAAACACTGTATTGCTGGTGTTAAAGCACTCTCTCCACATGTTCTCTAAAAAAAAAAAAAAAAAAAAAAAAAAACCATGAGCCTCATTCATGCTCATCCTTATTCATAACTCTCCTCATCATTCTCCGTCACCTTTATCATTCTTCCTTACGTAATCCCATAATGATCCCGGCATCATTCCCTCCGTTATCTCTGATCATCCTCCTTGGACTCTGTAATCACCCGGCTTCATACATCCTCTCTCACTGTCCTCGGTCACACAATCCTTTTATCATCCTCACATTATTCCCTCATTGCCCCGCCTCACATTATATCTCATTGTCCTCCCTTTCCACCCTCCTCCCCCCTCACGTTAGGCCTCCCTCTAACCCCCAGGGGACAAGAGAGGGCCGCCCTGGTGAGAACTTCAGATTTTATAATCTACTTTCGGTGATATTTCCCTCAGCCTCCCAGATGAAGTAAATCTATCTATCCCACTAAATTGCCTGGGTCTGGTTAATCAATACTTCCCCCCCTCTGCCTCACCTAATTACTCAGAACCCACCTTTTCTGTATTTATATACTTTTTTAAAGCAGTCTGAACCCCCTTTAAGCACGACGGTACGTTGCTTGTACAGCAGGATGATACGATCTTTTGAGCACGACGGTAAGGCCCTCGAACACGACGATAGGACCCCTTCAGCACGACGGTACGACCCTTGAGTACGACGGTACGATCCTTGATCACGACGGTACGACCCTTGAGCACGACGATAGGACCCCTTGAGTACGACGGTACGACCCTTGAGTACGACGGTGCGATCCTCGATCACGACGGTACGACCCTTGAGGCACGACGATAGGACCCCTTGAGCACGACGGTACGACCTTTGAGACTTGCCTTACGAACCGTCGGGTAGGATGGCGTGACCTTTGGTCAGGTCGCAAGTCAGGTCACCCTACCTAGAGGTCTCGCTGTCGTGCACAAGGGTCGTACCGTCGTGGCTCAGGGGGTTAATAGACGTTAGGAACTCGTGGCCCCCCCACTCCCTTCACACGCAAGCCAGTCGGATCTACACCTACCGATCCTCCTCGTCGTCAGTGGAACAGATCGTATTTTTAACACCCAAGTCATCCCGAGTTCGATGTCGATATCTTGATGATTCGGTCGTTCAAGTGCCGATCGTTGTATCGAAGGCCACGTTTGGTAATTATATTCTTGTTCTCAGAGACGTCGTTTGAGGCGGATCATCTCCCTGAATACGTGCCGTACGTAGCGAGGCTTCCTTGAGCTGCGACGCAGAGATGGGGAGAGAGGGCTGAAGAGGAAAATGTCAGCCGACGGAGGAGGAAGAAGAGGAGGAGGAGGAGGAACTAGTGTGGCTGCTGGCAACCCGATCTGCCCACAAGATCCACGCTGCTCGAGAGCTCTTTCCCCGCTTGCTTGTACCCCAGCGGAGCCTCGTGATGCACCCCATCATTATTATCTTGTCGGTTATATTGCGCACACCGCCACGCTCGGCATCCCCGCCTCCGCTTCCACGCTCCGACAGTCGCTGGCGCTGCATCAAGGCCTGCCGTGTTATCCAGTCAGTGTTATGTTGTATCCACACCCACCAACCCGCCCTGCCTGCCTGTCTGTCCGTCCGTCCGTCCGTCCGTCTCCCTCACCCTCAGTCTTACTCCTCCTCTACGCCGCGGCTGACGACAGCAATCACCGTTGCTCGCCAATACCTGTCATTGTACATTCTTTCCTGCGTCCGCGCACAATCAGGGCATCCATCCAATCTGTGAGAACGTGTTCCTTACTCCTCGAGCTGACATCTGCTGTATACAACTACCGGAGCCTCGCTCCCCTCCCTCTCCTCCCATCCTTCCATCCCTCACTCCCTCTGTACCCCGAGCCCTCTCCCCTTCCTGTCCCTCCCCTTCCCCAGGCAGGCCAGAGCCCCACCGCCAGCAGCCGCCGGACCGCCCTCCCTCCCCTCCTCCATCATATCATTGTTGGTCATACCACACTCACACACCTGCCGCATTCCCACAGTTTTTTACGTGATTTAATAATTTGTTGCGTTGTCTTGTATCTGTCTGGCGCCATTCCCCCCCCCCCCCCTCTCTCTCTCTCTCTCTCTCTCTCTCTCTCTCTCTCTCTCTCTCTCTCTCTCTCTCTCTCTCTCTAAACTGCTTATTGTATTATTGATGTGTTTTGCCTCCCTCACTTCACCCCGTCCTCCCCGACGCCTCTTGCCCCAGAAGTATGCCTGCTCATGTCCTCTCGTCTCGCAAGTCACTTGCTTCTGCAGTCTGGACAAACTTGCCGTATATTTATGTTCATGTGCTCTCTCTCTCTCTCTCTCTCTCTCTCTCTCTCTCTCTCTCTCTCTCTCTCTCTCTCTCTCTCTCTCTCTCTCTCTCTCTCTCTCTCTCCAGAGTTTTTCCACGGTGCTGGCAGGTTTTTCGTGTCGTGGGCAGGTTGCTGTGCGGTGAGTGTGATGTGTCGCGTGGTCCGCAGCTTGTCGTACAGATTAATTGCCTCCGCAGTGAGATGGGTTAGGGTGGGTGGGGGGTTATGGGGGTCCGAGTCATAATGGGTTATTTTGACGTGTTTTACGTGCTTGAACCCTCGCCAGGGGTTCATGGAAGGGAGTGGGGTTGGGGGGTGGGTCGGTCGGTCTCTGCCCATCTGTGGCCGTTAGTGTACCACGACAGCTGGTAACGTAGGAGAGACCAGGTGGCCACACCAGCTGTTGCTTCCTTGGTCGCTTGGTTGGGTCGAGGTGATCGCCTATGTTCGTTCTCCCGTGCCTCGGCGTGTGTGTGTGTGTGTGTGTTTATTGGGAGACCTGGACAATCGACGTGACTGTGTGCCGGTCGCATCCAGTTTACTGAGGCAGCTCCGACAGTCGAACCTTCACTACAATGGGACACTCCTAGCCACTAAAACTCCCTCCCGCAGGCTACAGCCTAGGAGGGTCGTAGCGAACAGAGGAGTCAACAGACTGATAAAGGGATGTAATGATTTGATGAGGGCCTTCCCTGATAACCTTGGAGCCTTGGAACTCTCTCTCTCTCTCTCTCTCTCTCTCTCTCTCTCTCTCTCTCTCTCTCTCTCTCTCTCTCTCTCTCTCTGTATCTCTCGCTAAGGTTTGGAGGGTTGGTGGATGGTGGTTGTTGTGCTGGTAGGAGAGACGCCGTGGTGTAAAAAGGAGAGGACAGCGGCTTTTCGAACGTACTGAAATACCGTCGTAAAACTGCGAGGTTTATTGTATTGACATACCAGGGGAATGGGGTATAGTACAGCATGAGAAGCGCGCAGGGGCGGGGTTAGGGGGGGAGTTTGGGTGGAGAGAGAGAGAGAGAGAGAGAGAGAGAGAGAGAGAGAGAGAGAGAGATTAGGGCTGAGTAAGGTGATGGGGTGCTGTGTGAGTGTACTGTGGCACAGGAGGGTGTGACGTGCGAGTTTCGAAGCCAAAGGAAGGTGTTAAGTGCTGGACACGTCTGGAGTTGTTAAGATCTCAGTAGTTATGAGGGAGAGGGGAGGGAGAGACCAGGGTTGAGATGTAGTGGAAGAAGAAGGAAGGGAGAGTACGGGTAAGGGAGACTACTCCTACACGTGCTGGAGCAGTATGGAAATATTGATCCAACTCTCTCTCTCTCTCTCTCTCTCTCTCTCTCTCTCTCTCTCTCTCTCTCTCTCTCTCTCTCTCTCTCTCTCTCTCTCTCTCTCAGCTCGTCGTAAGACTCTCCTGGCCCAGTAGTTTTGTTTTTTTCTTCTGTCATGAAGAGTACTGGAAACTGTCATGTTTGATTGCGTGTGTGTTGTGTCTTTTTATCTGTAATGTTATCTGTTGTCGTTTCCTCATGATCATTTTCTTCGCGCCTGCTCGACAAGACTTTCTTCATGACTTTACCTCTTTTCTTTTCTTTCTTATTTGCCGCTTCTGCTGCTGCCGCTATTGCTGCTCTTCTGATGCCCTCTGCCGGGAGAATTTCCTCCCGCCCCGTTGTTATTTCGTCATATTTCGTCGAATATGGTGACTGGAATGCAGTTGTGATTCCTGGGGATGGCGGCGAATGGCTTGCGTTAGGTGAAGTCCATTTCTTCGGCAGACCGTCGCTGGCCATCTGCGATGTACGTGTCCCTGTTTGGCAGACCGTCGCTGGCCATCGAGTATGTACGTGTCCGTCCGTCCTGAGCCGTATAGGATGTACGTGTTTGTGTTCCAGATGCCAATGGCGTTCTTTTTTTCTTTCCTCTTTTCCCTCCTCTTCCTCTTCCTCCTCCTTCTCCTCTTGGACTGGGAGTCGCTGGGAGTGTCTCTTCGGGCCGTTTCCTCATTACTTCTGTGTTCCGCCTCCTGAAATCATTTCCCCGCGTTACCGCGTGGAGGCTGCGAGAGTCCCGGGCGAAGGGGGGGGGGGGGGGGAGCCTAGGTGGGCGGGGAGGTAAGGAGGGGAGGCAGGAGGAAGAGCGAAAGACTCGAGGAGGAAGGGGGTGGAAAGAAGAGGATGAATATGGGGGGTGGGTGTAAAGGAGGAAGGGAGATGCGGGTCTTCCTGCAGAGGCGAGGTGGATGTAATGGCAAGGGAAAGGACATAGACATACCGGTCTGGGCCCGGGTGGTGGGGAGTCTGCATAGTGATGGCATCTTGCCGGCTGGTGACGGGGGAGGAGACAGGGTGTCTCAGTCCAGGACAGGTGACAGATGTAGGGGACGGAGGGAGGGAGGGACAGGAGAGAGAGAGAGAGAGAGAGAGAGAGAGAGAGAGAGAGAGAGAGAGAGAGAGAGAGTCATGCGCCATCACGAGATGACATGAGGATCGGGACGTGCCTTCTTAGGCCATCCAGGTATGGGGGCTCTTCTCTAACCCCGCAACCCGGCTTGGTTGTCCTCTCTCTCTCTCTCTCTCTCTCTCTCTCTCTCTCTCTCTCTCTCTCTCTCTCTCTCTCTCTCTCTCTCTCCCGTTCAGAAAGACTGACGTCGCGCTTCCTGCAGTTGGAAGGTCATTCCTGTAATTAATATGGACTTGTAATTGTGATTCGAGTTGTGATCAGGTGCTTATGTTCCTAATTGAGCGATCGCTCAGCTCGGCGGGGGGTTTCCCGCGCCCACTCTTTTGTGTCTTGTCCTAATGTCACTGTAAATTCCATTGCCCTTTTATAATGACACTTTTATTGAGGTAGTTGTGGCATAAACTGCATCGTTACTCTGCTAAACGCCTCGCCTAATGTGGTTTAGTTCTGTCCACTTTTATCGCTGGATTTATATATTATTTAGTCGGGTAGTCAGCAAGTCCAGTGACGTGTCGCCTGGTGCCTCTGTGCGTAGTCATTGCGGTCGGCAGTTCTTATTCAGAGAAACGTCCTGAGGTGGAGTGCTGTGGGGTCTCTTATTAGAGACCGTCCTTGAGGTAGAGTAACCTCGTGGTCTATTAGAGACCCTCATGAGGTAAGGTATCCCCGCGCTGATACACATAGCAGCCGCCCCGTTTTTTCCAGTCCATGCTGCAAACAATTGTTCTGTGTATTCCATTTTCTTCTCCTTTTTCTGGATGCTGGCCGCCTTCAGCGGCTGCCTTCGCACCAGTGTTAACCGACCACACTGGAGGCTCTTGGCGATTATATGAAAGCCTATCCTGACTATTGTTCATGGAATGGTACTTCCAGTAGTCTAGTGCAGAGAATTAAGGTTTATTTTCCAGTTCGTGCGCAGGCAGCTTGTTCCAGTCTATGGTGTAGGCAATATGAGCTCGTGTTCCAGTCCATGGTGTAGGCAGCATGAGCTCGTGTTCCAGTCTAGAGAGTATGAGTCCATGTTCCAGTCTGTGGTGTAGATAGTACAAGTTGGTGTTCCAGTCCTTCGAGCAGACATTATGAGCTCATGTTCCAGTCCACGGTGTAGGCAGTATGAGCTCGTGTTCCAGTCCATTGTGAAGACAGATTTTGTACCTTATTCACCATTCCAGTTTGTGACGTGGGATAACTCCTGCTCATATTCCAGCCGCTGGGGAAAGACATCTCCCTCTCGTCGTCGTCGTACTCCCTCCCCCCCAAGCATTTCAGCGGCGCAATAAGACGGTCCTGTGTTCATATCCTGACGACTTGGTTTTAGACCGCTCCCGTCCGTATTCCCCCGTCCTTGATGCAGACAATCGGGGGGTCTGCATGCATTCCAGTCTTTGAATCAGGGAATTGCCTCAGAGATTGGAGTCTGGGTGTAGACAAATAATGTTTTGATAGGAGAAAGTTCCATCTGCGGGGTTATTAAGCTAATAATGAGTCTGGGGGACCGGTAAGACGTCATTAGTATGCATAAGGTGATAATCAAGACCGGAGTCTTCGTATTGATACAGGGTTGCCAAAATGGTCGTACACATTCCTTCACTAATTACCTTTTGAGACATCTTCCCTCGTTCTCCATCTCCTTGTTCGTCTTCCTCCTCCTCTTTTCCTTTTTTTCGCCTATGACTCCTCTTCTTTCTCCTCCTCCAGATTTGTTCTCCGTTTTATTCTATTTCTCCTCGTCTACCAGTTTGACTCTATTCTTCTTCTTCTTCTTCTTTTTCTTCTTCTTCTTCTTTTTCTTCTTCTTCTTTTTCTTCTTCTTCTTTTTCTTCTTCTTCTTCTTCTTCTTCTTCTTCTTCTTCTTCTTCTTCCTTTACTTCTTCTTCTTCTTCTTCTTCTTCTTCTTCTTCTTCTTCTTCTTCTTCTTCTTCTCCTCCTCCTCCTCCTCCTCCTCCTCCTCCTCCTCCTCCTCCTCCTCCTCCTCCTCCTCCCCCTCCTCCTCCTCCTTTACTTCTTTTCCTTCTTCTTCCCCCTTTACTTCTTCTTCTTACTCCTCCTTTACTTCTTCTTCCCCCTTTACTTCTTCTTCTTCTTCTTCTATTTAGCTATTTATTCATTCTCTTTCTTTCCTCCTTCCTTTCCTCTTCCTTCAAACACGACTGGATCCATTGCGACCATCGCCAGCTTCATCATCGCGAGGGACCCATCATCGTAGTCATTTAGGTCATCGTCTTCATCGAAGCTCATCTCAAGCTTTGTGGTAACCATAAAGCTTGATCGTGTCTTGTTTTCACGACGATCATTGACCCGAGTGATGATTAGTGATAATCAGTATTGGTTGGACCGGTTTGATGAGAGGATGACTGCTGGGCTCGGGATGATTCCCGGCCACATTACGATCATTTTGTCGTCGCTCATCATCGTGATCATTGCTGGCTTCATTGTGATCAACGGTGGCTTCATTGTGATCAACAATGCTATCTTCACTGTGATTATTGCTGGCTTCATTGTGATCAACGGTGGCTTCATTGTGATCAACAATGCTATCTCCATTGTGATCATTGCTGGCTTCATTGTGATCAGTGCTGACTTCATTGTGATCTTGTCCGGCCTCATCTCTGGCTCCGTGCGGCCCCCGTGGCTTGGCGTGGGTGCTGAGAGAGGAGGAACCCAGGCCACCACAGCTCCTCCACCTCCTACTTTGTGTGTGGCTGGTTGCTTTTACGATCATGGCGGTTGTTTTCTCCCACCACCATCTTTCGGATCGTCTTTGTATCTCACTGTGTCATTCTGTTGTCGGAGGCTCTTTCATTCCTGCAGGGGAGGCGGTTTTGATGTGACAGTGAACCCACCTCCACCACCACCAACAACAACAACAACAACAACAACAACAACCAACAACAACAACAGATGCTGGTTGTTACGTGTGTTGGGGAGTCTTCTTCGTCGCGTCGCCAACACCATCACCACCACCACCTCATATCACCACCAAAAGCCACCAACGCCATAGCCACCACCGCCACTGTCGCCGCCACACCCACCACCTCCTCCAACGCAGGAATCTACATCACCGCCATTGTCACCCCCACCACCACCAATGCTTCCTCCTCCTCCTCCTTCTCTTGGACCAACCTGCATCACTGTGCCCTTCTGATCCAGTTATTTACTAAATCAATTCATCGCCACCGTTGAAGAGAATCAATTACACCAATTTTATTTGAATTGTGGATCTCTTTTTTCGTCTATCTCCATTCCTTACCTATATCTTCCATATGAAGCAATTTTTTTTTACGGTAACTGATATATTTATTGTTTTGCGTACAGCAGAATGATTTGGTGCGTATCTGACGTGTGTGTGTGTGTGTGTGTGTGTGTGTGTGTGTGTGTGTGTGGAGGAGGGAAAAGAAAAGGGTTGAGTATTGTGGGGGAGGATTCGGGCGAAACAAATGTCGGCTGGTGGTTGGCGTAGAAGTTATGGCGTGGTACTCCCTGATTCATCACCATTTCCATGTGGTTGTAGGTAGATGGGTAGATAGTAGATTATCATATTCGTAATCCATATAGGATTGGCTCTAGTTATTTTCTTTTTCTTCATTTTCAGTTCGTTTCATTGGAATGGCTTCTGGTGTTTCCAAGCGATGATGTAAATTTCTTTGTTTCCTTTGTACTGATTCTGGAAAAAAAAAAAAAGGAGCGGAGTGCGAGAGTTACGGAGATGGGAGACAAGCAAGCAAGGCCATGTGCCGTCTTGGGGGTTTACAGAGATGGTCCATTTTTCCGCGATGAATTCCCCGATTTTACACCTTAACACTCTGTCAAAAACGTCATTATGGCCCGACGTCCGGGCTATTGATCGGGAAATTCTTGGGGATTGCTTCGCTTCCCCGTGTTTGGCTGGAGCCGAGTGTGTGATTGTGTTACTTTCCGGTGAGCGCAGCGCCCGGCCCGCGCCGGTAAAGCAGACAAGGTGGTCTGCCCCTCCTCCGCTCCAGGCATATTTTTGCCACATGTGAAAATTTTTTGATATTCCTTTTATTTTTTCTTTTACGTTGGAGGCTCCACTTCAAGGCCGAGTCCTAACTGAAATATAAAGGGGTTAAGGAAAGGGATTAAAGAGGAGACAAAGGAAAAGTATTTACGAATTTTGGAAGAAGTGAAGAACATGTCTTTTAAAATATGCCTGGTCATAGTTTTTGGGAAACATGTGAGGGGATAGAGAGTTCCAACGGTTCGAGGTGTAGGGAAAGACGCAGATATCAAAACGGCCCACCCTTGAGTTGCCAACGGCCTCACAGTAATCATGTGAGGCAGCAGCTTGCCGAGTATTGCGTGGTCTCTGAAATCGGCGTGGAATTTAGTTTATGATGAATGAATTTTTACTTTAGATGTTTTGGGTTTGTGTAGATATTTACCTACCACCCTTACAGAAGAAAAAAGAAAAAAATACAGAGGGTTCCCCACCTTCCTATTCTCTTCACTGTCTCCCAATATTTTGAATCCTGGGGTCATTCTGTTTCCCACAGAGTCGATCTGAAACTTTTTCAATGATTATTTTTTTCTTTTTTGAAAGTTGGTTTTAATACATAGTCTTTAGTGACTAGTGTCGTACTTTTCATATATATATATATATATATATATATATATATATATATATATATATATATATATATATATATATATATTCTTTTTTTTTTCTTTTTTAATGCTCTGATGCGGACGAAACCTGAATAGCTGATGGAAGGTCCTAGACACTTGAAGGCATTCGCATTGACCCCCATGACTCAAGTGAATTCATTTACGTTCGTCCTTATTGTTGCTTATCGACGTGTTGGTCGCTCGCTCGATTCGTATATGCTTATCATTATATTTTTCTTTCTTTAGCCCTACTTATTCTGTCTGGAGGGGAGGGGTTTAGATATTGATGATGACGTTGAGGTTTGACGGGTATGTGTAAAATATTGGAATGTGTTGATGGTATTGTGTGGGTGTCGTGCGCAAGTTAATGGTAGTGTGGTTAGTTGATACCCGATATTTTTTTTCGTTGGAATTTGGCCGCACTTTGAATACATTAGCTGGCTTGTATGCTGTATTTGCCGACGTGTATAAGACGTGTTAGTGGCAGTTGAAATAGTTTTTTTTTATATATATAAAGAAGCCAAAATATTTTATTTCTTTGTAATTTTTTTTAAAGATTTTATAAATATTTTTTCACGCTTAAAAAGCGCGTTCTGCACACCCCACAATATCACGTTCCACACAGACGTTGCTCTCCGACGTGTCACGGCTTTGTGACACTCCATGGTGCACCCAGAAGGGGCTTCTACCCTGTAGGTCAGAGCAGTATTCTCATCGGTATCGCTGGGGATCGCCTCTGTTATCATGGCAGGGTTAGTAAGGGCGCTGAAGGTGACCGCTTCTTGACCAGCGTTGGTAGGACGGGGGTCCTCTCCGGCTGCGTCTCTGCTGCTGGTGTTGACGTGCACCTCATTACCGCAACGGGCCGAACCCATCGTAAGGTTGGACCAGGGCGCGGCCCTCGTGCACGACGGAACGAGCCCCCTCAGCATCGCACATTCCCCCCTCCTGTTCCTCTCCCTCCTCCTCTCCATCATTACGACCATAGTAACAATATAGCTGGCTGCCTCCGTAACACGTCTGTTTTAGGCAATAATATTATGGAGATTTTGTTTTTCTTTTCTACCTCTGCACATTTTCCTGTTTTGTAAACCAGCAGGGGGAAGCGCTTCCAATTTTTGATCCACGGAGGTGGACGAATTATAAGCTGGTGCGGTGTCTGGTGGTGTCGGTGACGTGGTGGCGAGGAGGTGAGTGAGTGAGTGAGTAAGACTCCTCCCGGCACACCCCAACACCCCTGAGCTTGGCCGGCCGCGTTCCGCAGGAGGAAGAGGAAGAGGAGGCTGGTAAACTAATTTCCTGGCTATATATATATTTATTTTCCGGCTGAACACCGGCGTACAGCGGCGTGTGCAGTGTGGTGTACAGCGAGGTACGTGGAGCGTGGTGCTCCTGCCAGGGAAGACACAGCATCCAGGGAGGGGATGGAGGTGTGTGTGTGTGTGTGTGTATAATGTAGCGTTCCGACGCCACATTATACGGCGGGTTGGTGCTGTCGGTCTTTGGTAGCGTGGACGCCGTGGCGTGGGAGAGGCCTCCGGCGTGGGGTTGCGTCTAGTGTACTGGGCGTGGTTTGTGGCGTGGGGATCGCACGTACTTAGTGTGCAGGTTCAGTGTGCATGTCGTAAGTGTGCTGGCTTCGGGTGCGTTCAGTATGATCAGCCGGGCGTGGAGTGCGTGTAGTTGTGGCAAGCTTTCGGGTTGCGTTGAGTGTGATGATTATTCTGTGGTGTCTCAGTGTTCAGTATGATGTTATGCTTTGTGGTGGCTTAGAGTGCGTTAACACACACACACACACACACACACACACACACACACACACACACACACACACACACACACACGCTAATTCGCTCTGCCCACTTGCTAACGCACTCGGCCCACGCACTTCGCACTTCCCCAGATATTCACTGTCACGGCTCGCACACTAATGCACAACTCACACACTAATGCATTTACCTCACTCAGAATACACTCGATCCGGACACCGACACTCAACTCACACGCTAATACTCGGCTCACATGAAGGAGGGCTCTCGGCCCACACACCTACGCACTTTACCCACACACACACACACACACACACGCGCGCGCGCACACACACGCGCGCGCGCACACACACACACACACACACACACACACACACACACACACACACACACACACTAACACACACTAACACGGCTCGGACACAGACATCATCACTTATTCCCCAAGACAACCCATCATACAATTTAATATCATCTGCAGAACATGGGAGACGGCCAGAGGAAAGAGTGGGAGTCTGTATCAGCAAGTAGTGGACAGAGGATGGGAAAGGTGGGAGGGAGGAGGACACTCCCTTTCCACCATCCGAGCCTGTAGAGGAAAGGAGAGATGGAAGGGAAATGGGGGCCACCCCTTTTCATCATTCAATCCCGTATAGGAAGAGAGAGAGGGAGGAAAGCTCCCTTCCCATCCGATTCAGTGGAACTTTCCCTTCCTCTGATCCCATAAGAGAAGGGGGGAAACAGGTGAGAAGGATGAACTCTTCCCCTTTCCATCCATCCGAGTCAGTAGAGAGAGGAAAACGATGGAAGGAAGAGGAACTTACTCCCCTTTCCATTTCATCCGAGTCAGTAGAGGAAGGGGGAACGACGGGAGGCAGGCAAGGGAGGAAGGGAGAGAGAGAGAGAGAGAGGGAGAGGGAAGGGTAAGGGAAACCCCTCTCCACCAGCCGATCCTCGGTGACAACACAATAAGACTCGCGTCACAAACTTGTCAATCGTGATCGGGAGCGGCGCCGTAAATATCCGCGTACGGCATTGATTTATGATAGCCCAAGGTGGGCGGATGATTGATGACGGGAAGTCGATGTCAGCCGCTGGTTGCATTGACTGTAAGTTTGTTTTGTGTGTGTGTGGGTCTCTCTCTCTCTCTCTCTCTCTCTCTCTCTCTCTCTCTCTCTCTCTCTCTCTCTCTCTCTCTCTCTCTCTCGCTCGCTCGCTCGCTCGCTCGCTCTTTCAAACTCCTGTAGCTTACAAAAGTTCTGCGACGAAAGTTTAATTTTTTTTTTTTCCTTTTTCTTCAAATAGCAGGGAGTATTGTCGTGTGTGCGTGCGGGTCGTGTCGGCCTTCACAGGTGTGTGTGTGTGTGTGTGTGTGTGTGTGTGTGTGTGTGTGTGTAGCTGGTTTAGGAAGAGCCCTGAGGGGTGGGGGCGGGGGGAGATGGATGGATGGATGGAGACGCTTCAATTTACGGGATTATCTGAAGTGACGGCGTTACCTCTTCCGAGTGAATTACCCCGGGGAAGGGTTGGGGGTGGGGAGGTAGTAGGAGTTGGTCGCCTGCCTGAAGGGGTAATGTACTGCAGTAGGTGGGGTTACCTAGAAGGGGGGGTAGGTGGCGTCGTCTAGGTGGACTTAAGGCATGTACTTAACGAGGGGGGGGGGGTAGAGACAGCTCTGATGGTGAAGGTTTTCCTTCAGGAGGTAAATAATTCACGGAGTAACGTTACGTATGGGTTCGTTGCTGTTGTGGTGTCGAACTGCAACTAGGGGACGAGGGATATCACGTGTGCTGACGCCGGAGGCGCGGTTATCGCCCGTACTCGTAGTGAGCGTCCTGGTGCGCACCCGCCCGCCTCCTTTAACAGACTCGTGTATCTTCTACTTGTATTCTTCAGTTGTTGGTGGCATACGCCTTGGTCATACAAGTCGTGTGTGTGTGTGTGTGTGTGTGTGTGTGTGTGTGTGTGTGTGTATACCTGATTAATTGGTTCGTTACGGGTTCGTTTGTGACGGCGACGAGACTCGCCCTATTGATGGCAGCGGCGGAGGGAGAGTCTTCAACCCGTCAGGTGTGGGAGCTGTTCTACGGAAGCATCGAGGCTCGGGTGGGCTCTGCCTCCGCGTCCGGTTCAATGTACTTCGCTCGGGTTCTTTCCAGAGGCCAGAGAGAATAGAAAGGAGAGAGAGAGAGAGAGAGAGAGAGAGAGAGAGAGAGAGAGAGAGAGAGAGAGAGAGAGAGAGAGAGGGGGGGTTAAAGGAAAGGTAGGAAGCACGTGTAAGGGCGGGCGGGCGGGCGGGCGAGGGAGGCCCCATGGACCGCCGTCACACACGCAGAATGCCGAAATGTATTAAATGTTCCCGTCACTTTCATTCAGACGGCGATGAGAGAGAGACAAAGGCGAGCCTGGAGGTGGAATAATTGTTCTGCGGGATTATCTCATTCTTTTCCTTCCGCTCTCTCTCTCTCTCTCTCTCTCTCTCTCTCTCTCTCTCTCTCTCTCTCTCTCTCTCTCTCTCTCTCTCTCTCTCTCTCTCTCTCTCTCTCTCTCTCTCTCTCTCTCTCTCTCTCTCTCTCTCTCTCTCTCTCTCTCTCTCTTTCCGCGGCCTAGCCCGTGCTGCCTTTGGTCGGTACGAGTTAGAGGGAAGGGGAGGAGGAGGAGGAGGTGGAAGAGAGGGATGCACGAGTGAAGGGAGGGAAGAGAGGGGGAAATGAGTGACGGATGACGCTCTGGGAGAGGAGGAGGAGGAGGAGGAGGAAAGACGTAACACGGAACTCGCAAAAAGTACAGGGATCTCTCTCTCTCTCTCTCTCTCTCTCTCTCTCTCTCTCTCTCTCTCTCTCTCTCTCTCTCTCTCAGAATTTCAATGACGATAACACATACTTGAATACTATTTTTCTGTGTGTGTGTGTGTGTGTGTGTGTGTGTGTGTGTGTGCGTCAGTGATGAAGTTTTAACTTAATTACTGGTAATAATCTCATTATTGGTTTGTGTATGGTTTTTGTATTATTCATTGGCACGTGTGTGTGTGTGTGTGTGTGTGTGTGTGTGTGTGCGTCAGTGATGAAGTTTTAACTTAATTACTGGTAATAATCTCATTATTGGTTTGTGTATGGTTTTTGTATTATTCATTGGCACGTGTGTGTGTGTGTGTGCAGACGACGACGGGGGGAGGGAGATGGTGGCGGGCGAGCGGGTCTTAGATCATCTTTCCTGGGAGAGAACGATAGCGTCGACGAGACTTTTGTGTGTGTGTGTGTGTGTGTATTCACATGTGTGAGCCGTACGCGTTTGTTGACACTGACATCCCCTAGGTCCGTACACACACACACACACACACACACACACACACACACACACACACACACACACACATTTCTTTTTTTTTCCTTCTACAAACTCGGGATCCTGAACAAGGCTATTGTCGTCACAGCAATATGGCCTTTGTCCCGTTTTACCTTCCCTCATTACGTATGCATTAACGTCATCAATTTTTCAGCGATTACCTTTACGGTGGTGGAGTTCGGGTGGGGTGGGGTGGGGCGGCGGTGGAGAGATATATCCATCCTCTCTAAATAATTTAGACCTCTCGTCCTTGTTTGCTGATGTTGGGAGTAATTAAAGAGTCTGTTTGCTCTCCAACTGCTCCACAATCAACAAATTAAAGTCACACACGGGAGGGGGGGGGTGGTGGGAGAGAGAGAGAGAGAGAGAGAGAGAGAGAGAGAGAGAGAGAGAGAGAGAGAGAGAGAGAGAGAGAGAGAGAGACCCCGGCTCATTGAAGTAGAGATTAAATTGCGTAAAAAAAATGTCTCTTTGACCTGGAGCGTTATAGAATGGGGAAGTGTGGCGAATGAGACGTTCTTGCCTCGTGGCTAGGTTGACCATGTTTTTGGAAGGGCGTGTCGCACACTTCTCCTGCAGGTCGCCAGGGCCCTTCTCTCTGGGAAGGTTGTGCGTAGCACTCTCTTTCCCCGCCAAGGGTTTTGTGCAAGCCCGGATCAGGCTAGGATGATATGGTTGGTATGCTCATGTTCTTTCACCAGGTTATTGCCCCTTGTGTGAGAAGGTTGTGGGTACCTTATTACACTGCTTCATCTGTCACGTCTTCATTGCCCCTTACCTGGTAGAGGTTGAGTATAGCATGTTCTTGCCTCCCCCCCGATTTGGTTATGATAGCTCCAATGTAGGAAGGATACAAGTGCCACTGTCCTAAGGATTGCGGGCCGCGCATAGGAGAGTGTTTCCCCTCCGTGGTCTCGGGTTCCAGGCTCGTCTCCCTCCCTCACGCTTAGCCTGGGACTGAACCGAGCTTCTGTTCCTTTGATCACTCAGACTGTTTGAGGCCGCGGCTGGGCTGGTAGGCCTACTTACCCCACCAGAACCTGAGATTCGTTAAGGTACACTTTGTAAACATTTATTCAGTGACTGTGTATAGTTCTCTACAGACCCGTCCGCGCACAAGGCTGCCGCACGAGGCGGCCAGCGCGTGATGGTCCGTATTGAGCGGTCTGTACAGCGGTGGCCCGTACAAGGTGTGTCGTACTTGGTGGTCCGTGCTGAGCGGTCTGTACAGTGGTGGCCCGTTCAAGGTGTGTCGTACTTGGTGGTGGTCCGTACTGAGCGGTCTGTACAGTGGTGGCCCGTGCAAGATGTGTCGTACTTGGTGGTGGTCCGTACTGAGCGATCTGTATAGCAGTGGCCCGTGCAAGGTGTGTCGTACTTGGTGGTCCATGCTGAGCGGTCTGTACAGTGGTGGCCCGTGCAAGGTGTGTCGTACTTGGTGGTCCTTACTGAGTGGTCTGTACGATGATGGCCCGTGCAAGGTGTGTCGTACTTGGTGATCCTTACTGAGCGGTCTGTACGATGATGGCCCGTGCAAGGTGTGTCGTACTTGGTGGTCCTTGCTGAGCGGCCTGTACAATGATGGCCCGTACAAGGTGTCTCGTACTAGGCGGTCGACACGAGGTAGTTCTTACCAGGTGGTCCGTACTAGGCGGCCTGCGAACGGTGTTTCGTGCTTGGCGGTCGCGCACAAGGTGGCTCGTGCAGTGTGGTCCCTCCCGGGTGGTTCGCACAAGGTAGCTGCCCGGAGGAGAAGGCCCGTAATGCTTTTAATATTAGAGTCTTGTAGTGTGTTGGTGTCTTACAAAGTCTCCCGTAGCCTCTCATGCTATGAAAAAAGATGGGGGGTGGTGGGGGAATTATATTTGGACGAAGATAAGTTGGGGTGCAAAGGCCCCAAAGGATTTTCCAGGTGTGAATTATGAACACCGTCTCTCGGAGATGCTTTTGAGAGAGGCTTTGAATTAGGTAGCTTGGCCTATTTTTTTTTTTTTCGTTTTTCTTCCGTAAGAAAAGCAGTTGTGAATCGATCTTTGTGACGCTCACCGTAGCATGTTTTTTTTTTTTTTTGGCTCAGGGTCACACTGTATTATTGTAGCCCTTATAAGATGGGCTTATGTATTTTGTTTTCTTCCCACCGTGTTAAGGGTGTTTTCATCCTTTGTACTCGAAGACTTTATATGTTCCATGTTCCGACTGTGGTGTATAGCACTTTCTCACCTCCTAGGCGAGTTATTATAACCCTTATGTGATAAGACTGCTTATAGCGTACTCTCGCCTTTAAAGTCGAAGTTATGATGCAGGTTATAAACAGCTTCCTTACACAGGGCAATGGAAGAGGTTGTTTTGGAGCCTGTTCTTGCCTCCAAGTGAAGGTGAATTTAGCGTATAGCATGTGTATAGCATGTTCTGCCTTCCCAGTAAAGTTATGTCTTCGGGTGTGGGAAAGCTGTGTGTAGCTTGTTCTTAGCCCTTAGCTAAGTTTTAGCTTCTGTGTGGGAAAGCTGTGTATAACGTGTTGTAGCCTCCCCAGCTAAGTTTTAGCTTCGGTGTGGGAAGGCAACGCGTGGCCTGCTCTCGCATCGCACCCAGTTCAAGTTATAACTGTATCGCGGCAAGTCAGTTCTAGCTTGCCAGCTAAGTCACAGAGCCGTAATGCTGGGCAAAGTGGTTTATTGGTTGTGATTTTTTATTTTTTTTCTCTTCGTCCGTTGAATATTGGAAGTCATGAAGCACACACACACACACACACACACACACACACACACACACACACGAACGCACGCTCGCACACTCCTCTGCTCTTTTCACCCAGCGATAATCTAATCTTGAGGCTCTTGGCATTTTGTTAGGATTTAGTGACCAAGTTTTGGCGCCGCCCTCCTTTATAAACACGATTGTGGAGGCCGGATGAACGAAGTCGCCGCGCTGCTGCCCCCCGCCGCCGCCGCCTCCTCCCCCCTGGCGGATGATGTCACCCGCCAGACGAGAGTGGCGAGTTGGTTCTTACTTCCTCCGACATCGCCTCCCGGAAGGGTAGAAGGAAGTGGGGAGGGGGGGGGGGGGTAGAAGGAAGGGAGACACTGACCTGATTAAGGTCACACTGACCTGTTAGGACCACTGTGATCTGTTTCTTACCTGTGCCGCCGGACTTGGGTGTGCGAGACGCCACAGCGTCGGGACGTACCTGGTGATGGCGATGTCGTCCCTGAACGCATGACACAGATTCGTATACCTTCACGGGAGTCGATCTGAGCTTGAGATGTCAACAGTTGGCCATATACTGACTATTGCGACTTAAGTCATCGCATGCCCCTGACTTTCATGTCAGCAAGCTTGGTTGCCTGAACAGGATCGTTCAAGCTGGACTTGGTGTGTGTGTGTGTGTGTGTGTGTGTGACGGGGCCATGGTGGTGGAGGAGAGCGTTGCTTTTCTGATCCTTGAGCTGGAGGCATACCGACGCCGTCCTAGAGAAAGAGATTATTTTTTTTTTTCCTCCCTTCTCCTGCTCCTCCTCCTCCTCTTCCTCCTCCGCCGCCGCCGCCTCTCGTCTTTGTTGTGTTATTGTTGGAGACTCCAGGGCTGATTTACTTGTATTCTGGGGGATGGATGTTCGAGGCGCGATAGAAGACTTCACATTTTGTCCCATTAGAGTTACGGGAGAGAGAAGAGTTTGAGGATGCTACAGCAACCGTGAATCCCTCATCTTCACAGATGTTACAGCGAGAACATCAGGTATTTGAATTTCCGTCCCTCACCTGCCGAGAACAAGGAACTGCGTTTATGAGACAAGGAAGACCATTTTATAGCCGAGGGAGAGGTGATATTAAGGTGTGTTTTGTTTTTCTATACACTGTTATTGGTATTGGGTCCCTGTGGTAGGTGATGTAGGCTTAAATGGGATGGGTGGCGTGTGCCTGCTGGTATGGTCACTGTGCAGGCTTGGACGAGAGGGGGAGACGTGTTGCGCCAGCTGTTGTTGTGGTGTGGGCTTGGATGGGAGGGATGGTGTGTGCCTGCTGGTATGTTGGTGTTGGCTTACAGGGGAGGAGAGGCGTGTTGTGTCTCCTGGTGTGGTAGTATAGGAGGCATGGAGGGGATAAGAGATTTGTGACAGCTGTGGTGGCGGTATAGCTTAGGAGGGTAGCACTTGGTGTGTTAGTGTGTGTAGGTCTGATGGTGATAGATAGTGTTTGTGTTGGGGGGATGGACGGACTTTTCGTGTGGTCGTCTGTGCGTGTGGTGGGGCCTTGCATAGCCTAGGAGATGGAGAGAGGGAGGGAGGGAGGGAGGCAGACGGAGCAAGTAGGGAGGTATGGAAGGGAAGATAGAGGGAGGGAGGTATGACTAGGAGGCAAGAGTGAGGTATGGCTAGGATCATCGAGGGAGGGAAGATAGAGAGAGGGGGAGGGAGTAGTAAGGAGGCATGGCACGGGGAACACTCACCTTACCAGCGCCACGGCCATTTACCTGGAGTCAGTCTTTATTGCCTGCTTTATTAAGTCCAGGCTGATCCGCCACGGCAATAAGGCTCCCCACCTCCTCCTTCTCTCCCCCCCCTCCCTCTCCTCTACTCCCCTCTCCTCCCCCTCCCCTCCTCCCCTGCAACGCTCATATGACGCTCCCCTCCCCCCACACACCTCTCTGGGGATTCCTCCTCCCTCCTCTAGCTTACCGGACCCTCCTCCCCTTTTCTTTATTACCAACCGAGAGAGAGAGAGAGAGAGAGAGAGAGAGAGAGAGAGAGAGAGAGAGAGAGAGAGAGAGAGAGAGAGAGAGAGAACAAGGGGAAGGGTAGTGGTGACACATGCCCCATCCATTATCCTCCCCATCCCTTCCTTATCCCCCGTCCCCCCCTCGATCCCCGCCCTTCCCCCAATTTTCCCATGCGTGTCGTAGAAGGCGACTAAAAGGGGAGGGAGCGGGGGGCTGGAAATCCTCCCCTCTCTTTTTTTTTTAATTTTCTAAAAGAAGGAACAGAGGGGGCCAGGTGAGGATATTCCAAAAAAGGCCCAGTCCTCTGTTCTTAACGCTACCTCGCTAACGCGGAAAATGGCGAATAGTTTAAATATATATATATATATATATATATATATATATATATATATATATATATATATATATATATATATATATATATATATATTGTGACGATTACGTGTTGGTTTTTTTTTAACCCAGACATTCTTAACAGATTAACCTTTGTCTTGGCCTCAGGTTGAGCGACGAATCGCCTCTCTCTCTTTCTTTCGTTCCTGTGTTGATTATGTCGTTGTCTTGCGTTGTTTTGTTTGAAGGCTTTACACACACACACACACACACACACACACACACACACACACACACACACACACACACACGCACGACGGTGGACGCCGTCAACGATCCATGATCAGGTGCACAGCGATACGAGCCAAAATTGCTTCGCTTTTCCCCCATAGTTATGTGTGTATGTCATCTACTCGTAGCGTTACTGTAATGCAGCCGGGGTGAAAATATTCATCACTTAAATGTCCACCACGAAATACACGATCTATGTCAAACACGGTATTACTTCAGTTCAACAAGTATAGTAACTTTACATCACTTCATCATGTTTAGTAGCCATTACATACCTAATGTATATGTCAACACAATGCGAATTTCAATGCGACGAGTATTTAGCTTTCCATCACCTAACGCCCACCACCATTGGATACACAGTGCATGCCGACGTATTATTGCTACCGCAGTTCAACCAATATGTAACTTTATATCATATAATGTTCAGCTAATCACCACCTCCCCCAAAAAAAAGATATGTATAATGTATAAACCTTAAAACTCTGCTCTGTAAAGCTTCCTGTGCTATTATGGCGATAGACTTGGCTCTTGTTTATCCAAAGGCTTAGAAGTATCCAGCTTCCAACCTTGATCTTAAGGTCTTTTGTGATCAGTTAACTAGTTGCCATCACGACCTTCCCAGTTATTGTGTCATTCCGCCACTGTGTGTTTTCTCAGCTGTGTGGCTGCCTGGGTTCAACAGACCGTTCGTTATTATTCATTTTATTACAGTGGGCAATGATAGAGCTGTGTTACAAGTTGAGGGCAATGATATGGTTCGCCATGGAGGAGGAGGAGGAGCCTCAAGCCTTCGATTTATTCATTTATTTCTTGAAACCAGTTAGATGACCTCAACAGTGAACTGTTCAGTATATGCAGGAGTAGGACGGAGGCCACAGGCTAACGTCAGCGAGAACTTGTTTGGGAAGGTTGTGAAGAAGTATAGCGAAGGTGTTTTGAGAGATATGTGTATGTAGATCTTTCTCCGTACCGTATGGGTTTGTCTATATGCCTTCCCACAATAGACATCTGAGGTCATATATTTTAAGCGTATGTTTTAGAGGTACTTACCGTAGGGTGAATCATCTCGACACCAGTAGGAAGCCAGTCCACCTGCATCACCATAGTGTGTGTCCGTCACTCTCTGAGCACGACGGCAAGAGCCTTGGGTCTGTTGGCCCGGCGTTTCACCCGAGCCCTGTGGGTCAGGTCAGGGATCACGTCAGGGGTCCTACCGTCGTCGTGTTGAGGACCCGTGCCGCGTCCCTGTCCTCGGTGTTTCGTACCGCAATGTTTCTTGGGGGAGGAGGGGTCATACCGCCGTGTTCTTCGGGTCATACCGCCGTGTTCCTGGGGGTAACACCGCCTTGCTCATGGGGGGATAACACCGCCGTGTTCATGGGGTTTAACGTGTATTAAGACCAGTGTGGTACGACGTAGAGGCGCAATATATTTCGTGTCTTACAGCAACTGTGTCGATGCTTCCATTATGCACAAGTTTAAGGCCCTTGGAAGTTCCTTGCTGCGTTAGTTAAGCTCAGAACTTGTCTCCTTGTAAGTTCATAAGCCGAGCGTGGTGGTGTTGGCCCTGGCGGCGTTGGTGGTGGTTGAGAACCAGAAGAACAACGATGGCGAGAGTGGTTAGGGGTGGTGGTTCGGGGTGGCTGCGATGGTTGATGGTGGTATAGTGGACTTTGCATCATCACTCAGCCTCCCACGTAGGGTTCCCACAGCTTTTGCCCCCCGCCCCCCCTTAATGACCAAGATGGACTCTGGTGCTACTCTAGGTACTTTACGGCGGGTATCACCCTAAAGATAAAGATAAAAATAAAGCGAATGTACTCGACCCCGGAGAGTGGTGAAGAGAACGCGTGGCACGGCGTTGCAAGAGAGGGGTCGTGTCGGCGAGAAAGATGATCGAAGTGTGTAGTATGACGAGGACTTCGTCCCTGGTTTATGTCTGCATATTTTATACAGTGCCATTGGGAAGCCTTGTATGTAGTCTGGCAGGGAAAAAAAGGATGATAAAGCAGGAAGAACAGTAAATTTTGATTCCTACGGAACCTGAATTATTTAGAAGCCAACCTTTTACCGTTCCATAAACAGCCAACCCAAAGGTCACGAACTAAGTGCTTCGAACTCAGGCCCTAAAGGTAAATTCTCAAGAAATCACCGGCTGTTCTCCTGTGCCTTCGGTCGTCGTACAACGTCCTCACATACCGGGACTTCGCGTTCATGACGACCTGGGTTGCCTTAAGTGAGGCGTGTATCACTCGGCCGCGAGTGTACACACACACACACACACACACACACACCTCCCTCAAGCTGGTTTTTCCTTCGAATGTACAAAACACGGGGGGGGGGGGGGGGTGAAACACGGGGCTCCGAAGCCCCGTTGTTAAATAATGACGTACGGGTAGCTTTGTGTTCTTGTGCTGAGGAAGTAAAGGTGGCTGCCACGCTTTTATTGTATGTGACTCATCCTTTGTGTGTGTGTGTGTGTGTGTGTGTGTGTGTGTGTATGTGTATGTGTGTGTGTGTGTGTGTGTGTGTGGAGACCTTTCAGAATGTGAGCAGGAGGAAGCGGAGCTTCGTTGTTAGTAGGGTTGGTAAAGAACCCTTACCCACAACCCTTTCCGGTTCTGTACAGCATAACACACCAGCTCAGCAGCTCTTGTGTGGCCTGTGATTATATATGTATGTGCAGCATCGCTCGCCGCCCTCACTCTTTTGTGTAAGACTTTCTGGACTGCTTTGTTCATCTCGAATGACAGGACTCCCTCAGTCCCCAGAATACTCACCAGTTGTGAGAACATAACTCACGAAAACATCGGACGACGAGTCTGAAGTTTTGGCTCCCCAGTTTTTTCTTCTCACAGATTCGAAAAGAAAACGAAAAAAAAAAACCCGCGGGTAATTCAATATACAGTTGTCATGCAGGAGTTTGTTGTTGTGAAAGTCTGCAGGACAACAGACGCTCGTTCTTGCGCATGCCGGTTATATATGATGTTTGAGCCACTGTGGCCGAAGGATGTTTCAGCCAGGCGTGAAGTGCACCGTTCTAAGGCCACAGTACGCGGGACTTCCAGCCAGCCAGGAATCCTCCTCCTCCTCCTCCTCCTCCTCCTCCTCCTCCTCCTCCTCCTCCTCCTCCTCCTCCTTCTTCCTCCGTCTCCAGATCGCTGGTACAAGGAGGATCTAGCGTATGTGGCAGCTAACGGCGGGATTTTCAACGAAGCGGAGGGAGGTCATCCAGGCAAGCAGTCAGGCAGCGAGTGCAAGAAAACCAGCCAGTCGGTCAGGCATGAAACGAGACAGTCTTCCAGGGAGCGAAAGAGCGAAAAAGGGTGCGACAGGGAGAGAGGTGTGTGTGTGTGTGTGTGTGTGTGTGTGTGTGTGTGTGTGTGTGTGTGTGTGTGTGTGTGGCAGCCCAGACGGATATCTCCTCCTGAGCGAGGTAAGCGGCGCGGAAAGTTAGTCTGTGTTACTATTCATCAAAAACGGGGGAAGTGGCATCGGTCTCATCTTCCCGCGGCGTAAAAACGCGGGATTACTTATTCATCGCGGACCTTAACCCATTCCGGATGCTAATTCACAGCCTCCTCGGGGGACTATCCATTTTAGTCACGATGGAAACCTCCGGGGGTACCTGGCGGAGGAGAAATTGTGAGATGATAGGGATACGACGATGGTGATGAGGAGGATGGTGAGGTGGTGATGGGACGGTCGATAGTGCTCGTGATGGTGTTGGAGTCACTGGTGTAGAAGGGTGGTTTGATGATGGGTGGGGGTGTATACGTATCGTTGATAGGGTTGGGGGTGGTGAACACGAAGACTGCTGTGGTGTGCTGTGCTGTGCTGTCGGTGAGCGAGCGTGTAGTAGCCTTATTGATGAGGGGAGGCGGTAGAGGTGTGTGTGTGTGTGTGTGTGTGTGTGTGTGTGTGTGTTTGTGTGTGTGTGTGCCTGGCTCTGGTGGCAACACCGTGATGACAGGCCGCTGCGGCAGTTAGTCAATACTCGTAGTGAAATTACTGGACACCCAGACCAGCTGTCATCAGCCAGGTTGGTTTAATCTTAAAGAATGGGATGACTTCTGGGTATGAGAGCGTCGTCTACACGGCACCCGTAATACCATGAGGGACGCATCATGGGATCCCATTAACTTTATCCACCTGCGAAATATTCGTCCTGACTTACCTTCTGGGGTTTGTATGTGTGTCATTCTTTTCGTGTTTCCTGTTGTAAGCCTCAGTTGTTTTTTTTTCTAAAGACAGAATCTCGGAGTTGCTTTGTCGTGTGTGTCAGTCGTCCTTAGAGCCTAGTGCGCGTTCAGTACGATGGTGTACTTCGATGAAGTGCTTAGAAACTGGATTTTCATAAAGACCTTTCAGATCTTGTGTTTACCCTGAAGTAACCGTCACTTTCGGCAGTCTTCGTGTGCACCACACCTCGGAAAACATGACGGTACTGCCCACTGGAACAGACGCCCCGTATCTTCCCACTGAAACAGATTCCCTGCAACGTCTCGGAGAGCCGTCTCCTTGGATCGACTGCTGGAACAGTGTGACTGGATCTTCTCAGAGTGGTGTCTCAATGGATCGACTCCATTAGCTTGACCATTACCTGGAACAGTCAGCCTAGAGTGTCTCCTTAAAACAGACTGCCTGAACTGGAAGTAACTACCTGGAACAGCTATTAGTGGTCGATCTTAGACTACCTCTTTGATCAGCCTATTGGAATAGCCTCATTAGATATCTTTAAGAAGGTCACTTGAATTCCTTCAGTGAATAACCTTTTTGGAACCTCCATCTGGTCCACTCAACCTGCTGGAAAAGTCTGCTTGGACGGCATGGAAGAAGACTCCTTTCTGGAACGGCTTTCCCCGGGATCGCCCTCTGAACAATGTGCCGGACCACCAGCCGGGGCAGTCTGCCTTCAGTGCCTCTTAAAACAGTCTGACTGGATCACCTCCCGAAACCTACCTCCACTTAATCTTAACTCTTCGGCGGGGAGGAAATTTACTCCTAAGAGCATCCACCTCTTTCGACATCGACGACCTCATCTCCATAATTTGCCCCAATGAACCATTTTATTTTTTCTCTCTCTCTCTTTTGAAGCGTCGACTTACGTACGAGGCGTGACGGCCTTCGCCTTCTCCGCCGCCGCCGCCGCCGCCGCCACTGCTGCGCCAATATCCCGCCTCCTTACGTCCCACTGCTTCCATATGGGCTGCTGTCATGCCGCTCTCCTGGTGCCACAGAGGTGAGGTCCAGGTTCGGTAGTCACACCAACGGAACTCTCTCTCTCTCTCTCTCTCTCTCTCTCTCTCTCTCTCTCTCTGACCACATTTTTTCCGTCTTTGTCGTCCATGTTGACGTGATTGGTGTAAAACTCCGAAGACATTCGTTATAAGTTACAGGATGAAAGGCTGCTGGCATATATATATATATATATATATATATATATATATATATATATATATATATATATATATATATATATATGTGTGTGTGTGTGTGTGTGTGTGTGTGTGTGTGTGTGTGTGTATATATATATATTATATTAGTTAACTATTCTTAGTGTCTCTTAGCGTACCACGTCTTGCGTCTTGCTCACGTCTCTAAGCCTTTGCCTTTTAGCTTTTTGAACACGACAGTTCGACCTTGAGTTATGATGACGCGACCTTTAACCTGAGCCTTTAAAGTGCCGGGTCGAAGGTCAAACCATCATACCCCAAGGGTCGTGCCTTCACGGTCAGAGGTCGCACTGTCGTACTGAACGTGTTAAGGATTAATTGTAGGTCGCATGGACGGTTCATCTTCATTGAATTCAGCCATTAGGGGATTAGTCTTCGAGAGCCTATCTCATTCCGACTCACCCATGAACAGGGAGGGGGGGGTCAATTCTGCCAGGGGCGCCTGGTCGTCCTCTGGCGTGGATGTGGGGCACCATCTCTTCCCTTCGAGGGCTGATCATATCCATCTGTCAAGCCTTAGCGACCAGACGGACGGTGAGAATGACTGTGCCAGTATTAAAGAAAAAAAAACAAGAAAGGAAAAAAAAAAGAAGAAGAGATATTAAGCCTAGCAATGTAAGTTATAACAATGGACTTCCGAGAAATCCCTGTCCCTCATTGCCAAGGGGAGGGAGGTAAGGATAACTGGGGGAGGGAGGATGGGGTGAGTGAGGGAATTAGATCCATGATTCCAGGTTATTTAAACTGCCTTGTCACGTGAATTCCAATTTTGCATTACTCTTTTGTCTTTTAATCATAGGTTAAGCGGCTCGTCGGCACGAGGGGGTAATTTCTTTTAGCTGTTATTCGCTCAGATAAGTGGATTTGTTGATATTCCTGGGGAAAAAAAAAAGAGATATGAGTTCGAGGGAGAAAGAGACTGACAATTTGTTTTTGATAATGTTTCATGTTATCCTCACCAGAGGGGCTTAGTAGAGGTTTAAGTTGGTTATAATGGAGATGAATGCATTCAGCCGAGTTTTCGTAGGATTTTGGATGTTAATACACTATTATTTGAGATCAGTCTATGAGAATTGCTCCTGGCATTTAGTGCATAGAAAGGGATTTCCATGATGCTTGTATTCTAGAATTAGTTATTTGGATTAAGTTGATTCTGGCGATACCAGATACGTTTAATTAAAGTGTGTGGAACGAAGGTGCGATATCGAATAATGTAGCACACAGCGACCTCCACTTTAACGCGAGGGTCTAGAGTTGGGTTTCCATACGTAACCCCCAAAGCCATACTGGAAATTGGGTTTCCATGATGCCTGCCTCCAGAACCATACTGGAAGATGGGTTTCCACACGTACCTCCAAAGCCATACTGGAAGTTGGGTTTCCACACGTACCTCCAAAGCCATACTGGAAGTTGGGTTCCCACACGTACCTCCAAAACCATACTGGGAGTTGGGTTTCCGCACAGACCTCCAAAGCCATACTGGAAGTTGGGTTTCCATACAGACCTTCAAAGCCATACTGGAAGTTGGGTTTCCATACAGACCTCCAAAGCCATACTTTGTGTTACTACTCATACCGTAAATATTTTACGTCAGAGCATAACCCACGTAGCGACCGTGGTGTATCGCATAACACGACGCTGCCACATTAGACTGCGAGAGACAGACCCATTATACGTAATGTCTATGTCTCCTGTATCCTACCCCACACCCTCACGACCAAGACACTTCCAAATAAACTGCCTTTAGAAATGGTAGAACATCCCCAGTCACAGGTACTGATCACCTCCTCTTGTTAAAGAGAGCTGGTGCTCGGGCAGTACCCCAGAAGATAACAGAATGACTCGCACTGCCTCTCCTCGTAGAGGAGACACACACACACACACACACACACACACACACACACACACACACACACACACACACACACACACACACACACACCATGTCTACAAAGAAGGAGATACTGACCAGTAGTGACTCGCCTTATGTTCTTTGAATCTTCGCCAGTCCATAGATTGAGTGCGTGCGCGCGCACACACACACACACACACACACACACACACACACACACACACACACACACACACACACACACACACACACACACCCTAGAGCGTACTGGAGATGAAGAGTTGAGATCGTAAGGGGTATTAATTAATCGACGGAAAGGACACGCTGATAACCTGACCATTGATTATATTTTCTCCATGTTGTAGGGTCATGAATTACATTGTTTTTACTCCTTGTCATGGAGTCATGGATTAAATTTTTTTCCCCACGTGTTATGGGGTGGGAATTACATTGCGCGGGGCTTATGAATTACCTTTTTTTTTTCCCCTCATGCGATATTTGAGTGGGTCGTCGGGACGTGAGGGGATATCTGGTATAATTCATTTCTTACATAAAGGCCATCTGTTTGAGGCAGATTACTGGCGATATTCGCGCGTGAAAAAAAAAAAGATATTAGAAATACGCTCTTTTTGATATTCCCTTCGTTAAGTGAATTGCAGTCACAGGAAGGGAAGACAGATGCTATTCATTGTTTCCATTTGGAGAGCGAAATACTGCTACAGTAGGGGGCCAGTTTTTTTTGCATCGCTATTTTCGCCTCACATCCTGACGTCGTGTGTGTGTGTGTGTGTGTGTGTGTGTGTGTGTGTGTGTGTGTAGTAGGAGCTGCGACCTCCTGTGGAGGCAAGGGCGCTCACTGGTGACACGTAGGACCTCATGATCTCGTAGGACACGCGAACGCGTCCCGCACATCATCCCTCCACGTTACAGGTAGGAGGAGGAAAGGAAAGGAAAGGAAAGGAAAGGAAAGGAAAGGAAGGAAAGGAATTAAAGGAAAGGATAGGAAAGGACAGCGTCATGTTCTCGCCTGCATCATTAGAGATGTAGAAGTTTATATACGAAAAAGAGAAAGAAAGAAAGAAAAAAAACCAGTCGTCCTGGAGCCTCCATTGTTGTGGTGTGGTGGGATCTCCCCTCCGTGGCAGGGGAAGTACGAGTAAAGATGGTGTTTGCTTCCCCAAGTTTTAATTATAATATACGTGCAACGAGGCGCCCCCCGGAGTTGCTCCTGAACTATTTTCTAATTCTTTTTTTCGTTCGCCAGTGTGTGTGTGTGTGTGTGTGTGTGTGTGTGTGTGTGTCTCCTTTTAAGCTCGGAGCTGGGAAGTTTCCTGTTGCCCTCAGATTAAACATATTTCATTATCCTCCAAGTTTGAGAGGGAGTTAGGGCGAGGCATCTTGGGGACACAGCTTGGAGGCCACTGTGAAAGGCATATCTGTAGGAGCGTTGTGGAACGTGCTTGGCGGCTGCATGAACGAGACACACCTGCTGCGGGAACGTGATTAAAGACACACACACACACACACACACACACCTGACACACCTGCAGGAGAGTGTCTGTGCACACCTGCTGGGAACATACCCGAAGACATCTGAAGGATCGTATTTGAACACACGCCTGCGAAGACGCCACCAGTACACACGTGTGGTGGGTGTGGTGGTGTCCAGATGTGCTTAATCGCTGCGAGACACACCTGCAAGACACCTGGTTCGTTGTTGTGATTTGGATCAGCTGTTCTCTCTCGGGTGTGGAGGATGGCGCTGACTTAACCCTCATCTTCTTATTGACCTCCTCGCAAATGGGGATGGGTGGGTGAGGCCCGAGAGCTCCTCCATTATATATATATATATATATATATATATATATATATATATATATATATATATATATATGTGTGTGTGTGTGTGTGTGTGTGTGTGTGTGTGTGTATTCTTTAATCCCGACGTGTTTCGCAGAGTTTTTCCGATACTGATTATTGAGACCGTCAGAATAACGGAGATTATATGTAACATGTCTTGATTAATATTTCATCGCTGCATGATCCATACGTTTACAGATGAATGGTGACAGAGTTGATATATATATATTTTTTTTTGGTTAAAGTTTCTTCAGTAGTGAATGTCGTTTCGGTAACAATTTTTCGTTAGTAGAAAAAAAAAAGAAGAATGGTGAAGTATGTGACATATGACAGTTTAGAATTTTCATCAGCTTTGAGACAAAGAGGAGAAAAGAGAAATGTATGGCATGAAAGAATTGAGCTGGTTGAGCATTGATCCAAAACGACACTCGAACAGGTATTTATTTTTTTGTTCAAGTCGTTCTCAATCCATAGGTAACGCATGACCACGACCCGAACATAGAACACGACCCAAAACGACGTGTGGTAGCCACGGGCACGGAAGGTAAATGCCTTCCATAGCCCTCCAATAGATGCAGTATATATACACGCCCCCTTACACCACACCACACACACCCACACACATCAATTTTAAGTTTTAGATGAGTTTGGTGGGAAGCAGCGGAGGAATGGGGCAGCGACCTCGGCGCTTAGGGTGCAAAGAACAACATCCGAGACACTGGAAGTTATCTTTGAACTGATATGAATATAGAAGAGGTTAGTGTAGCCATGTTTGTGTGTGTGTGTGTGTGTGTGTGTGTGTGTGTGTGTGTGTGTGCACTCTGCGAGTTCATTAAGTCATTTGCAGCTTAGCTTGAGTGTAATTAAGTGAAAGCAGCTGTTGACCTTAACCTAAACCCATGATGACCCGAAATTCTAGAGGTATGTAAATTCGTAAATATCTTGACCAGAATGATTAACCTGACACAGGTTACTTTACCTCAATTTGCTTTTATATATTTTGTTGTTGTTACATCTCTTTCTACATCTTTTTATGGAGTTGTAACATGGGTTAATGGCAGGGAGAAGTAGAATTACGATTTTCGACCACTTTCTTTTTTTCTGTAAATTCAAAGCAATTATGTGATATTTTTGTTAATGACGGTACATCATTATTAAGGTCAGGCTATAGTAATGTAAGGTTTAGTTGCCTTTATATGTAAAAAAAAAAAAAAGGAAAATAAAGAAGTGTAGTTTCATGTAGAATGGAAATTATTTTTAGGACATATTTATTTTTTCTTTAAAATCTTCTTTGCAAAGATGAATCATGCATTCTTACCATCCTCTTTAACTTCCACTGTTGTTATCAAGGAGACGATGAATTCCCTTTTGGGGGATTTTCAGATTAATGCATTAATTTCCCCCAAGTTATCAACATGTGAGTAATTACGCCTGCGTTCTTAATTTCACGTAACATGCAAAAACTGCATTGTGTGTGTGTGTGTGTGTGTGTGCGTGTGTGTGTGTGTGTGTGTGTGTGTGTGTGTGTGTGAGTCGTGAGAGATGCGAGATGCCAGGGCCGGAAGGGGAGGGAGGGTATCTAGATATGAAGCGCCAGGGTGAGCTGAGGGAGTTGTGAGCTAGCAGGAGAAGCGTAGGAGATGGGAGCAACCCCGGGAGAACTGCTGTAGGTGTGGATCAGGAGGGGGGAGAAATGTACATGTGAACAGGATGGGAGCGAGAAGGGAGAACCTTAGGTTGTGAACCAGCATGGAGAAGGGTATTTTAGGCAATGCGGAAACACAGCGAGTTTATCACACTAGTTCCAGTGATGTCTCTCGTTGCCACATTCAGGGGAACGAATGACTTTCTAATTATATGTATACCGAGGCGAAGAGGCTTCATCGTGTGTTATTTACATCGTTTGAAGACCGCAAGGAAACAAATATATATATTTATGTGGAGTGGTTTTTCTTTCCGCCATTAGTTCATCATGAGGCCGAAATGTCATCTTTGCCTTTTAACGTAAATATCTGGCAGGCTTTTACGTTGCTGGTGACGTGGGGGGGAAACTGGAAGGCGGGTTGAGGTTGGCGGGAAACTGGTGGCAGCAGCGGCAGCCGTGGCCCTTTGTTGATGTGTTGCGGTTGCCGCCGGGTAATTATTTATTGAGGTGTTGCGGGTTCCGCCGTACACTTGTTAATGTGTTGGCATTGCCATGTGCTTCTCGATGTAACGTTGCGCTGTCCTGAATGGTGAATTGTTCCCGAAATAGTCTCTCGGGTGCCGCATTGTATTCGCTAATGTGCTGATTTCTTCAAGGTCCCGCAGGTATGTGTGGTCGCCCCTTTGTGGTTGAGTTGCGGGGTGTGCCGGGCTATTGTTGATGTGTTGCAGTTGTAGCCTTGCTCTTGATGTATTGCGGGAGCTGCCGTGCTTTTGTTGATGTATTGCTGTTGCAGCCGTGTTCTTTTTTATGTGTTGGGTCTTGCAGGTCATGCTGTTGATGCGTCTATGTTTTAGCTTTGTTTAATGTGTGGCTCCGGCAGCCATATGCTACTGTTGCTGTGTTATGTTGCCGGTGCGTCCATACAGATTTTGATGTGTTGCGGGTACAGTTGTGTTACAACCATGTTGTGAAGTCATTGTTACTTACTGTTGGTGTTGGGTTGGACGTAGGCTGATGGTTCTGTCAACACTGTGTTGCATGTGTTGCCTTGCATCATCAGACGTGTTGCGGACGCTGCTTTGCCATTTGTTTCATGCACTGGGGATGCCTACATGCATTTGGTGTGTTGCGGGTGCAGCCGTGCGTGTGTGTCTGTGTGTGTGTATTGCGGGAGCTGCCCTGTACCGACCCAGCTGGTAGTCCGCCCTTAACAACAGATCATGTGGCTTTGTCATGCTGTGTTGGGAGGTGAGGGGGAGAAAGGGGGAAGGGAAGGGATGGAATGGAGGGTAGAGAGAGAGAGACGAGGGATTTGTATATATTTATTCATTTTCCGCTCATTAAATATATTCACTGAGGGGACAAGTGTAATTTTCATTCGAATCAGCTGACCTCTGTGTTTTTGTACGAGTGTTGAGCCTCGGCCTAGTGTCTCCTCCTCCTCCTCCTCATCATCCCCTCCTCTCCCCACCCATGCATAATGTACGGAGCTCACCTGATGAACTAGAACAGGTGATGGAATGACTACAGCTTGTCCTGGGTGTAATCGGATTGTTTAGGAAATAGGATGCATTAATCGGGGGTATTTGCGAGAGGTACCAGGTCTGTTGAAGGTCTTTTGAGTTATATTTTTTTTTCTAGGGGCTACGTGGGGGGTTGGAGGAGAAGGGGAGAAAGAGGGAGGAGGTTCGTCGTTGCGTGGAGACCTCATTACGGGAGGAGAAACACTCTCAGCTCAGGTTTTAATTCAGGCATCACACGCACACCACTTCCTCCTCCTCCTCCTCTTCCTCCTCCTCTTCCTCCTCAGTTGATTCCTGTCTTCGCCCCAGAGTGACTGACGATGGGTTATGCAGGATCCCTCACGGGAAGTTTGGGGCTATGAAACTGCGTGTGTGCACGCGTGTGTGTGTGTGTGTGTGTTTGTGTGCCCGCCGCCACATTAGCCAGACCAGGAATTAGCTTTTGGCAAGCCACAGCCTCCCAACCATTACTGACTGCTTGGTCTTGAGTAGCTACTCAAGGTTTTGGGCCGTTTCGATACCTGTTTCTTTTCCCTGCACACACACACACACACACACACACACACACACACACACACACACACACACACACACACACACACACACAGTCTACTAACGTCAGCGACTCGTTCAATAAAGACCAGAAAAAAAAATCTTCCTTTTTATCTCTTTAGTCATTTTCTTATGTTTCCAGTGAGGTTCTGGTCTCGATCAGTACTTTTAAGCTCCTTAGATCAACATGGTAGTGGATGATGGTGATGACAAAGCCCATTGAGAAAGAGAGAGAGAGAGAGAGAGAGAGAGAGAGAGAGAGAGAGAGAGAGAGAGAGAGAGCTCGGAAGAACTTCAGTAAGGGCAGAGACACCGTCACGGAAGGGGTAAGCGAAAATGCCTTGATTGAAAACGGGGGGAAACATGAAACAGGGGATGATTGATAGAGCGAGTGACACCGGTAGAATGGATGTAACAGAAAAATCTGCCCAAAGAGCATGTTGAAATGTGAGGTTAAAGAGTTAATGAGGTACAGTGGGGGGGGGAGGAGTAGTACAGAGTCAATGAGGCGGAGAGGAAAAGGTAATGAGGTAAATAGAATGACGGAGTCAAGAAGAGAGAAAAAAGAAATGGGGGTTAAACAGTTTAGATAAATAGAGTGGGTGAGAGAGGGAGAGGTAAGCCAGAGGGTATGTAGTTCCTGCATGATTGATGATGTTTGAGTACAAAGGACCTCAGAGATTGTCTAAGAGTCGTAGTGAGTCGTCTTAACAGATAGACAGAGACGGAGGATCGACGGTAGATAGAATAGGCTATGGCAAGCGCACGAGTCCATGTTCTCAAAGGACGCGTGGACACAGTCCTGTGGTTGGTCCAACACCAGCATCCTCCCCCAAAAAATATTTACGACTTGAGAAGGATGTCGAAATTCCTTCTCTCTCTCTCTCTCTCTCTCTCTCTCTCTCTCTCTCTCTCTCTCTCTCTCTCTCTCTCTCTCTCTCTCTCTCTCTCTCTCAAGGATCACCTCGTGCATGGCGAGGATTCGAACCGATGTACTCTCACCACACCCCCTGACTTCGGCCACTCGAGAGTTGTGGCTGCGCAGTGTGGCTGCGCGTACCCCATACATGTTCTGTGAGCTGAGGAGGACACTGGGCCAGGCTAGGTGTTACCAAACCCTCCCCCCCCCCCGGGAGCTGCTCGCAACCAGCATCAAAAACCTCTTGTGTAGCCTGGCACTCCAGCATCCCCCACCCCCAATGCTACTGTAAACTGTTTTCTCTCCGTGTGTAATTTTCCATTTTTTTTTTCTCTCTCTCTCTCTGAGCCTCCAGAGCCATTGTATCGGCCCAAGCGATGGGATATGCTGAGAGGAAGTCGAGTATAACTTATCATACTCATGTATTTGTATCACGTTGACAGAATGGGAGAAGCCAAGAGAGATAATTGATTGCAGTTTTGCTCTTATTGTTAAAAGGTCTTTTGTCTTCATCGGGATAGAAACGAGAAGCCAGAGAGAGCAATTGTCGTCGTGTCCTGTTATAGTCGCGGTGTTGTGTCCTCGTGAAAGAATAAGGGCGGCAGAAAGTTAACAATATGAAGGAAGCGGTGGCCTCACAGGAGGAGGACAAGGGGAGGAGGGCGGCGAGGTATTCAAGGCGACAACAGTAAAGCAATTTGGAGGAGCCAGAGAGAGAGAGAGAGAGAGAGAGAGAGAGAGAGAGAGAGAGAGAGAGAGAGAGAGAGAGAGAGAGAGATGAGACTTAAAACCAAAATTACTGGCGTGGGGGGCTACAGCTGTGTCAACAGAGGAAATGGAAAAGTTGTAAACGCAGCGGGGATATTGTTGTGTAAATTGGTGTGTAAATTGTAAGATATTTTGTAAGTTCGTTTGTCGAGGATGTCGTTGCGAGGTGAGGAGGCTGGAAAAGTGGAGGAGAGTTTGCCTTGCGTGTGCTTAATGAGATCAACTTTTTTTTTTCTACATCTTTTTTTTCTTTCTGCCTGCTTCCTCTTGGCATTTGCGTAGCGCTGGCTGTGCCTCTGTGCTCGTGTCTGTACGCCTGTTCGTCTGTGTGATGAGTATTTACTTTGGTCTGTTAAGTCCCTTGTGTTTAACAACCCCTGTGTGCGTGTTTGTCTGTCTGTTGTCTGTCTGTCTGTTTCTCCTTCTTTTGGGCAGCTCCGTCGTTTCTGACGTTTATGTCCGTCAAACCAGCATACCCCGGCGTGCCTGTCCAGCGGTTTTCCCTCCCGTCTATCGATGTGGCGTATTTCCATACGCATCGTATTCTTTTTCTCCCAAGTACTCTTGCCTGTACGCTACGCCCCTTACGCTAATGGATGCGTGCAGCGTTCGACGCGTTGAGTCCCGTCCATAAATTTGTTCCCTTCTTCTTTTCGTTATATTGCTCGCTCGTCTTATATTTTCCCGTCCACGCGTGCATGTGTATCTGTCTTCTTCCTCCCATGTCCGCCAGTCTGCCTCCGTGCCTCGCTGTGTGGCACTTTCTTTTCTCTTCGTCTTTTTCGTCCGTTTTTACTTCGTCGATCGGTCCTGTTTCGTCCGGAGACCAGTTCGTCTATGTGGTGTCTCTCTGTCCATCGAAGTTCGGGGAAGAGATTTCTCTAATCCCTTCGTCTGTGGAATTTGTTAGATAATTTAGATGCTTTTTTTAATCTGAATTAGTTAGTTTCTTGTCTCATTGTTACTTGTTTGACTTCACAGTTTTTTTTCTTGTTTTTTTTTTTTTTTTTTTTTGCGTAGACGTGATGACCATGAGGGTAATGATATAGACTTAGAAATATAGCTAGAAATACGGATGATACGAGAACGTGGAATTCCTTTCGTGTATTCTGCTCCCAGAACGCCAATTCTTTTTTTTTTTTTTCTTTTGGTAAGTATTTTAGAAATAGGATTTAGGGCGAGTGATGAGATCATCTCACATACCCGGAGAGTATTATCGTTGGGTGTAAGTGTATTTTCGTGATAATTCAAAGCGGGTAATCGGGTTACTTGTCAGGGGGAGGGAGGGTGTGTGTGTGTGTGTGTGGCGTGTGTGTGTGTGTGGCGTGTGTGTGTGTGTGTGTGTGTGTGTGTGTGTGTGGTGGGGGAGAGGTTGTGGAATTGTTGAGGCGAGATGTGTAGTTTGACAGCGTGTGAGGAACGAAGCCCTCTCACTGGTGATAGGTCTGGTAGCTCTCCCCCATCCCATTCCCCTTTACACACACACACACACACACACACACACACACACACACACACACACTCCTTTCTCTCTCTCTCTCTCTCTCTCTCTCTCTCTCTCTCTCTCTCTCTCTCTCTCTCTCTCTCTCTGGATGCCCTCTGGCTTCTCTTCGCCGACTAGTGCAACAGGAGTGAAACGTCTTTTGGTCTTTTGAAGGTTTTTAAAAGAAGGTAAGAGACGAGAGGGAGGGGGGTAAAAAAAAATGGGGGTAGGGGGGGACATACTCATAGTGTATTAGAGAGAGTGGAGGAAAAGTGTGAAGTGCTGGTCACACACTGTGTGAGAGGGAGAGTGAAACAGCAAGCGAACACATAGTGAGCTTAAGACCTGAGTGGATAGAATTGAAGAAGACGTCAGAAGGGGGAAGCAAGGATAGCCGGACATAGCCAACGAGAATGAGTGTATAGTGAGGAGGGAAATGAAAAAAACAAACAAAAAAAAACCCCAGAAATTTGAACCCAGGTGCTGTCATCCGCAGGGGTGGAGAGAGAGAGAGAGAGAGAGAGAGAGAGAGAGAGAGAGAGAGAGAGAGAGAGAGAGAGAGAGAGAGAGCTAGTATGTCCGTCAGCCTAATAATGTCCGAGTGAATTATCGACCTAATAGTCAGGCCAGAGGAGCACCGTTGTGTTAGTTTGGGGGGGGGGGGTTGTCAGGTATATATACCTCCGTCACTATAGCGCTCAACTGGAAATAAAAGATACCGTCCCTCCCTCCCTCTCCCTTCTCTCTCTCTCTCTCTCTCTCTCTCTCTCTCTCTCTCTCTCTCTCTCTCTCTCTCTCCCAGGAGAGAGGGAAGGAGAGAGTGTGGGGTGGAAAAAAAAAAAAGCGTCTAGTACGTTACTATTTTTTTAATGGTCTTGTTCGAGGAATGGTTACATCCGCTCCACCGAATCGCTTGTTTACCTACCAGCTCGGCCACTGAATTTAACATTCGCGATTCGGCTCCGGAGGCGGCTCCGTTTTTTGACATTTTTATGTGTGAACGACTTTGGGGGACGAGATGCTGGCTTCAGACTCTTGTCGCGAGTTAGTTTACGTCCTGTAATACAGGGTGTAATGCCAGCCCGAGAGGGTCTTTCCCGTTTCCCTCCCCCCTCCCCTTTTCTTTTCTTTTTATCGGGTTCTTTTGGGCGACATTTTAACGTTCTTCGTCCCAGTTTGGGGGAATAATAGCCGCTCGCCTGTTGTGTTCGCTGCAACGGGTGATTACAGCGGAGGCACACGACACGCGATTGCCTCTCTAAACGCTCGTAGAAACGTACAAGAGCTGTGTGTCTCTCGTTCGTTGGGGGTGTAAAGTGTAGGAGAAAGTGTAGGGGAGAGTGTGTGTGTGTGTGTGTGTGTGTGTGTGTGTGTGTGTGTGTAGAGCGTGGGGCTGTTGTACTCGTTGGTGGGGTACTAAGTATTGGCGAACACAGCTGTGGGAGGGACAGCAATTGTAGGCGAGTGTAGCTGTTGGAGGTGTGTGGATGTGTGTGGATGTGTGTGTGGGTGTGTGTGTGTGTGTGTGTGTGTAGCGTTCAGAACATAGAGCGATGTCCGAATGACGTGGGGGGGGGGGGGGGATCCCCAACACTACTCCTTTCAGTCTGAGGAAGTGATGATGTTGCGACATCCCCCTTATTGTGAAGTTGCTGGGGGCCGAGGGGAGAGAGAGAGAGAGAGAGAGAGAGAGAGAGAGAGAGAGAGAGAGAGAGAGAGAGAGAGAGGAGGGGAGGAGGCAAGGAGATGGCTGGGAAAATTGAATGATAGAGGGTGAGGTAATTTAATATTATATATTGAAGGGGAGGATGAGGGCTGGAACACGGGCACAGGATCACAATTGGACCATAAAGTCAGTAGGGCGAGCAGCGTGGGCGTAATGACTGCAGAGCGGCCAGTCCTCCGCCCGCACGCCCTGCATTCTTACCCCCTTGTGTCGGGGCGTAGCGACTGTGTCGTTCAACGTTACCGTATGATGCGTGATTCCGCCGTCGACCTGTAGACCAATAGGATTCGAGAAGCAAGAAGGAATAAGAACTCGTGTCGTTCTGATTGGTGGAAATTCATCAGGGTTTGGTAACTTCCGATGGCCAGAGGGAAAGGCCCTTGAGCATGATGGTACGACCCCTTTGATCACGTCGGCACGACCTTTGAGCACGACGGTACGACCTTTGGGCACGACAGCACGACCCTTGAGCACGTCGGCGCGACCCTGGAGCACGAAGGTACGACCCTTAGATCACGTCGGCACGACCTTTGGATCACGTCGGCACGACCCTTGAGCACGACAGTACGACTTTTGAGCACGAAGGTTCGTTTATCCTTTCAAGTAGGTCGGACGAAAAGGCCAGGCTCAGTGGTCGTGTTGTCGTTCTCAGCCGATGGCTTTCCTATGTACGACTCCAGTTCGAGGCGGATTACAGATTAGATTAACAGGGGAAATAGATTAATTTCTTTTTTTCCCTGCACGGTTTTTCCTATTTCGTTTTGCACTCCAGTTGTCCCCCCCATCTCCCAGCTGGAGCCACGCCTTCGAGCAAGTCCACTCAGCGTTTTTTTTTACGTCCAAAACTCAGTTAAAGCTTCATGCACAGCTTAGGGCGTTTTACCATTTAAAGCTTCGGGCACAACTTTTGGTCATTTTTTGTCACTGTAGCTTTTATCCAAAGCTTAGGTTATTTTGTCAAGTTTAAGCTTCACCTAAGCATGGGTTATTTTGCTCAGCTTAGCTTTATTCACAGCTTAGGATATTTTGCCAGTTTATACCATTGATCCTCGTTCGAGGTTTACTCTAACTGTATTAATCTGTACAGCTAATCCATGGTCCAAATTAATATCCTCCCAAATTTATACCTTCCATTAACTATATATAAAAATTATTTTGCTTCAAAATTTATAACCTACCATGAAGTTATGGAAAAAAAAAATGCATGTGCTCTGTCTCTCTGATTTCCCTCTGTTCATATATATATATATATATATATATATATATATATATATATATATATATATATATATATATATATACACACACTATTCGCCATTTCCCGCGTTAGCAAGGTAGCGTTAAGAACAGAGGACTGAGCCTTTGAGAGAATATCCTCACTTGGCCCTCTTCTCTGTTCCTTCTTTTGGAAAATTAAAAACCAGAGGGGAGGATTTCCAGCCCCCCGCTCCCTCCCCTTTTAGTCGCCCTCTACGACACGCAGGGAATACGTAAGAAGGTATTCTTTCTTTCGTCTGTGTGAATGAATGTACACTTGCAAGATTCTGGCAGACTTGATTCACAATAACGGTCTTGGAAAGTCGCCGCTTATACGAACGATAATTTTAAGAAGACATCACCTAGTGAGCACCGTCCAAGTGTGCGTCAACGCGGCTCCAGCACAGTGTGTGAAATTGGTGTAGACGTCCATCCAGGAATACAGGGAGTTGTCTTCATTCAGCATTGTACACACGTACGTATCCGAGGCCTGACTGACCAAAAAGGGAAGAATGATTGAACACCTCGGTGGTTTAGGTGTTGAACATCGCTATGAACTGAAACTGGTGGTTTGGGTACGTGCCAATTGCGGATTGCGAACCCAGGCATGCTGATTTAATCCGGGGGGTTTTCGTTTGAATTGTATCTGTTTTCGAGACCCACAGCTTCTTTATGGTCCACCATATTGGCTATACATTCATTAGAAAACAGAGAAGATATGGCTTAACATTGCTGAAAAAAGAAAATGGGACAACATCTAACTTGTGGTGCGAGGCGTAATCAGGCAATTGTCTTGGAAAGGGGGACCGTGTGAGTCACAGCTGGTAATGGTATTGCAGGGGATGGGTATGGGTCCAGTCTATCCCCGTAGTACCAAGCTCTGGAGATGGAGAAGGTCGACGTCATGCATCACATATAGCCGTAGCCTGCGTCGCTGTGTACACATAGACCGTTTTCTCCATTCCGCCGGGTGCTTTTTGATACGTCGTAACCCGTTTCATTAGCGAGACAGAATCAATTTAGGCGTTCACCTAGATATTTTGGCGTCCCCTGATTGTGCCATTTAACCAGTGGAAGGGTTCTGACGCTTGGGGTCGCACATTTAAAGTATATAGCTCCACCGCCCCCGGAGTTTACCATGAATAGTGAGTACGCGTTGTCGCCAAGCACAGAAGGGAGGGGGTTGGTAGGTCTCTCTCTCTCTCTCTCTCTCTCTCTCTCTCTCTCTCTCTCTCTCTCTCTCTCTCTCTCTCTCTCTCTCTCTCTCTCTCTTTGGTCGTGGTGGTCGTCATTGCTATATGTGGATGGTCGGGCCCAAATACCATGTCCCTGCCGAGTGTGGTTGGTCGTAGTTAAGGTGCTAATTGTGGCTTGTTCCCCAGGGTCGCTTTGGGCCAATCGCTCGGCCGGCCACGCTGTCCACACCTGTCTGTCTGGCTGGTGTGTGTGTGTGTGTGTGTGTGTGTGTATGTGTGGGTGGGGGGCTGGGTTGGAGGTGTTCCCGTGTGACGGTATTGTGGGTTTGCGTCACTGGTCGTTGTGGACGCTTTATGGTGTCGCGCTCTTCCCCGGGTATAGTTACTGTAACCACCCCTCCTCCTCCCTTCCCCTCCTGGCGGAAAAACCTCCACCCCAACCCCACCCTTGCAACCCCAGTTGCCCCCCCAACCTCTCTTCCATCCACACCTGTCCTCATCATCACGTTTGATTGTCACCTCCCCATGCACCCACCTCCCAGCCACAATCCCTCCTCACTGGAGATCAATCCCACCTCCTCCCTCCCCCTTCTTATCTGAGCTCTTCCGTTATGGGTATAGACAGTGATAGAACAGTATTTATTCTATCATTCACACACACACACACACACACACACACACACACACACACACACACACACACACACACACTTCCATGGTGTGACGGTTAGCGTTACTGTCTCGTCACGCATGCACGGGCCGCCCGCCAGGGATCAAGTTCGCAATAGGTTCGAATCGTAAGCGCCAGCTGATGGTACACAGTCCACCCATCTGTTCATCCTCCAGAAGGGGCTGGTCGATAAAATGGGTATCTGGCAGAGGCTAGGGTGTGTGTGTGTGTGTGTGTGTGTGTGTGTGTGTGTGTGTGTGTGTGTGTGTGTGTGTGTGTGTGTACATAGGAGTAAATACATGATACATATATACAAGGTTAAGAGACTGGGCAACACCAGTGTAAAACTCTATCCCCGTAACTCGTGTAAGTTGTAATAAAAGACGTATTCATCACCAGTACAGCCGTCCAGCACGTGGAAGCACGTAAGTGTGTGTGTGTGTGTGTGTGTGTGTGTGTGTGTGTGTGTACCTTTAAACAAGCGGAGCACGTAGGGTGGGGTGTCATCGACCAGATATGACGTGGCGAGATATATATGTGTGTGTGTGTGTGTGTGTGTGTGTGTGTGTGTGTGTGTGTGTGTGTGTGTGTGTGTGTGGAGGTTCAGGCGAATTGGGGATAGATAGATCTGCAAAATCAGACTCCACTCCGTTCACTAATAACCCAGTCCAGCCAGCCATCATGTTCTCCCTCTCATACCAGTTCACTCAGGACCTGCCGTCCAAGGGGGGCGGGCCATTGGTGAAATTCCCCGCCTCGACTCCCTCAATTTCTTCGTCTTTGTAAATTCCCCCCCCCCCCCCAACCTTCCTTCCTGTGAGGTTTGTCAGGCCATCCTCTCTCTCTCTCTCTCTCTCTCTCTCTCTCTCTCTCTCTCTCTCTCTCTCTCTCTCTCTCTCTCTCTCTCTCTCTCTCTCTCACCCCACCTCGCTGCCATTTAAGTCGATTTCACCCTCTCTCCTCGTCCTCCCTCCCTCTCTCCCTCCGCCTCCTAAACACTCACCTCCTGCACAGTGTTGTTGTTTGATGTTTAATATTTTCTTCGGGTGTTGCGTGAATGGCCTGTGTGTTGACCGACAGGTGTAGGTGTAGCCTCCAGTGTTGACCAGCAAGGTGTGGCCTGCGTCAGGTCTACTTAAGGAAGGGCCTTAGGGCTGCCCCTCTCAACAAACCCCCCTACTCTTCCTCTTAGGGGGTGCCCCAAGGGCCTCATAGAGTCGGGAGACGCGGGTACTAAGCTTTCGTGGCGCGTCCTTGCTTATTTGTCTCCCTACACCCCCATGTCCTCTCCTCACCCTGCATCCCTTGCCCTCACCCTACACCCCTTACCCTCACCCTGCATCTCCTGCCCTCACCCTACACCCCTTGCCCTCACCCTGCATCTCCTGCCCTCACCCTGCACCCCTTCCCCTCACACCATATATAAAAGCATCAACATACATGAAAGTTTAATAACGTCAGTTTAGAGTTCCTCAGGGTATAGGAGAAAAAAAATATTTGGTTTTCCTAAGCGACAGCAGGAGAGAGAGAGAGAGAGAGAGAGAGAGAGAGAGAGAGAGAGAGAGAGAGAGAGAGAGAGAGAGAGAGAGAGGGCAAGACCGTCTCGAGAGTGTCAGGTCGTCTGTGTAATTGAGGGAGGCTGTTCACTATGGCAGTTGCCATAAATCATGGCACAACCCGTTTCAGTAATCGTCATTTGGTCGGCCAGTTCGGGGCAGGGAGGTGAGGGAGGGTGGTTATGGACACGGGGGAGCGGGAGAGAAAGAGAGAGAGGGGGCTAGGGAGTGTATGGATGGGAGAGAGAGAGAGAGAGAGAGAGAGAGAGAGAGAGAGAGAGAGAGAGAGAGAGAGAGAGAGAGAGAGAGAGAGATTTTTTCAGGAGAGGGGAAGGGATAGGGAGGAGGCTGGTGATGGACACTTGAAGGGAAGGAGAAGACAGAGGAAGAGGGGGGAAGGGGTTGTTGCAATGTGTGGCGAGGAGGGTCACTGGGAGAGGGGGGAACAAGTGGCATGGCACATAAAGGGAGGACTGTAAGGGAGGAGATGTAGGGAGGACATTTGGTGAGGCGGGGAGAAGTAACACATAGTGGGGAGGGGGGAGGGTTACTAGAGCACACATGAGGGGGGTGGGACGCTCAGTGACGGGAAAGTGTGGGGAGGGACCAGGCACAAGGGTCGGGTCATGCTGAAAAGGACCTGGGACTGAGTGGAAGGAGAGTAGGGGGCTTTCTAAAGGGAATGCTGGGACCAAAGTGGGTAGGAGGGTAAGGGTATGGTGGCATGGTGAAGGGGGTACGGGGGGGGGGGGGGTCCTAGGACCAGAGGGGGGAAGGGGAGGGGAAGCGGAGCTTGGGTTTAGGGGGGGGGGAGCATTTGGATGGAGGGGAGGGAGGGGCCTGTTTTCAATCGTATAATCTGCTGACGTCAAGGGTTCACGAGGGGGTACTAATGAATTCATATGTCGACCTGTCGCACTCCGCCCTCCTCCTCCTCCTCCTCCTCCTCCTCCTCCTGTGTGGCAGCTGACTGCTGTTATGCTGCTGTGGCTGGTGTTGTGCGACCGCTGACTGTACTGTTATTGCTGATGTTACTGCTGCTGCATGACAGCTGAACACTACTGGTACTACTGCTGCTGCTGGTCTGTGGTAGTACTTCTCTGTGTGTGGGTGATAGAGTTGTGTGGGGCTCTGATTTTCAGTACTCTCGTATTGGTGTGTGGTGATGCTGGTGGTATTGGCCTGTGGTGATGGTGGTGGCACTGGTGTGTGGTGATGGTGGTGGTGGTATTGGTGTGTGGTGATGGTGATGGTGGTACTGGTGTGTGGTGATGGTGTTGGTGGTACTGTTGCATGGTGATGCTGATGGAATTGGTGTGTGTGGTGATGGTGATGATTGTGGTATTGGCGTGGGGTGATGGTGGTGGTGATGGTGGTATTGGCCTATGGTGATGTTGTGAGGTTGCTAAGACTTTTCATCAGTGATAATGGTGTTGCCTTTACGGGACATTACCTTACGTGGTTGTGGGGAGTGTTGTAGAGAGGACGGTTTTGGGATGGCTCGTAGCCATATAATATGCTGTGTTCCACCGCTGCAATAGTACTACATTCGTTGTAAAAAAAAGAAAAAAAACTGTTGTTAATTATGATTTCTCTGCACCTGCTGTTATTAATGCTGGGATCAAACTATTGTATTTGATGGCTCTGCTGGTGTTGCAAGAACAGCCCCGCTGTTCCCTGGACTTGCAGACCACTTCGGAAAGTTAGACTGTGAGGAATGGGTTGATTTAAAGGTTCAAGGGTAGGGTGAGTAATGGGTAAGGGGAAGGAGAGCGTTACATGGGTGATAATGTAGGAGGAGTGGAGGGAGGGAGGGAAATAAGGCAGACGGGACAATGGGCAAGAACAGAGGGTAAAGTGAATTGCTCCCCTCCCCATGTTCTCCACTGAACAGATTAAGAAGCAGCTGTACGGCGTTTTATGATAATGATTATAACAATAATGATGATTATAGTGATAATGATAATGATAATAATGATAATTGTAATAATAATAATGATAATGATAATTATAATAATAATAATGATAATAAATAATAATAATTATTATTATTATTGTTATTATTATTATTATTATTATTATTATTATTATCATTATTGTTATTATTATTATTATTATTAGTCATCATTAATATCATTATGATCTTTTTCGCAATTTCCATTGTCATTGTATTGCTGCTGAGAGAGAATCATGACATATGTGCATCGTATCATTATTGTCTATATATATATATATATATATATATATATATATATATATATATATATATATATATAATGTCTTTATATTCTATATCTTGATGTTTTGTTTTACAGTGTGAATAATAGTGTTTCAGAAAAAAATAATATGTCTTAGAAATTCATGAAGACTTGAAATGTGAAAAAAACAGTTGAAAAAAAAAGAAAAAAGAGAAAAAGACTTAAATGAAATAAGTTAGTGGTGTGCTGAAGTGTGTAGTGAGAGTGGCAACAGAAAAAGAAAAAAAGAAAAAAAGAGGAAGGTAATCTTCGCCAGGAGCCATTTGTCGAGTTGCGTAAAATTGGACGCGATGGCTGAGCCCCGGCGACCAAGATGACCTGTGGTGACCTGAGGCGGTGACCTGAGGTGGTGGGTGACGACCCCCCTCCCCCGCGACGCCAGGGGGGGTTTAGGAGGGCCTTCCGTGGCAAGAGGTGTCATCGTCACAGTAAGGTTGCATGTACCTAAGGTTTGTGGTTAACCGTGTCTGTGTGTTTCCCCCCTTACAGCAGGGTGCAGGATGCGGCCCGGAGCCCCCTCTGCTGGCTCCTCCCCGGCCCCCCTGCTGCTGACGCCCATACTGCTGCTCCTGCTGGCCGCCGTCTTCTCGGTCGTCAACGCAAGTAAGTGTAGTTGCTCATGTTTTCAAAAGGGGGGTGTTGCCCGAGGGCATTGCTGGTACACTTGCTTGGCCCGCTGGGTCTCCGGGGCAATTCACTGTCTTGAAGGATGAGTGTGTGTGTCTGTGTGTGTGTGTGTGTGTGTGTGTGTGTGTGTGTGTGTGTCGGAAGATGGCGTGTCGTCTGGTCAGACGACACAGGCGTTGGCTCCGTTTCCCGACGCTTGTGGGTGAGTGTTTTTTTTTTTCTTTAAGTGCTCGCCGATGGCACTGACGAAGGCGAAGAGTGAACTGCCCTTGTATCTTGAGGGGGGTCAGAACTCATGCCTCTTGGAATTACTCGTCCCCTTGTTACTTGTGGTGACCAAATTGTAAGCTGGTGGGATTGAGGAGAGGGGGTAGGGGGAAAATTCTTCCTTCCCTTCCCCCTTTTTTCACCCCTCCTGTGACGTTGTATCTTGGGGGTGGGTGGGAGGTCCACTCTGTGTGTGGGGGTTGGGGCTGGGGAGGATCGTGTGGCCTCCCGAGCCCCCGTGACCCCCTCCGTTCAGACTGGCCAGCCTCTGTTTACCGTTGGCGTCAGTGGAGGGCTGGTGTTTGGTACGACTGCAGCCGCCGCCGATGGGAGACGATGGTCGCCGGCCGAGGGCACTCCTACGCTGCTTGCGGGAAGCGCTTGCTGCTTGATGAAGGCGATTATCAGCGTGGGACGCACACACCTGTCTCGACTCTCCTGTTCATTTTCACAAGACCCGTCTCGCTGGGAGCCCCATGCGGGCGGCACGAAGCAACTGTTCGTGGTGTTCCGATAGAGACGTCTGAACCAGTGGGAGTCTCACGTCTTTGTGTGTGTGTGTGTGTGTGTGTGTGTGTGTGTGTGTGTGTGTGTGTGTGTGTGTCGAATGAAACAGTCTTCGAAGACTTCAGGCTGTCGGTCACGGGTCTTCGTCTGCCGTCACACGGCCACTTAGCGCTTCGAAAGCGATGAGTGAATCCTTTGAATACCGTGAGTGAATCTTGTGAAGACGCGAACGAAGCGCGATGAATGAATCCTTTGAATACCGGGAGTGAATCTTGTGAAGACGCGAATGAATCTTGTGAAGACTTGACTGGCATTCATAGTGAGAACATGGGCTTGCCGGGTTTCAGTGGGGCGTTGGCACCTAGATGTTGTCTACGCAGAGAAGGGAGAGCAAAGGGGGAAAAAAAATATAGGTGATGTGGGGCTGAGGGAATGAGCTGTGTGGTGGTTCTAAATGAGAAGTGAGCTGCAGCACGGAACACTGAAGCTCCGAAAACGGTTCGGCTGAAGAATGAAATAGAGAGAGAGAGAGAGAGAGAGAGAGAGAGAGAGAGAGAGAGAGAGGGAGAGAGAGAGAGAGAGATTGGGGGGGCGGGGGGGGATTAAACCAGAGGTATAAAGATTAATGGGAAGCTGTCTTTAAAGATGGGAAGAATTGAGGGTGATAGACCCTAGAGACAGATTATGAAGAAGTCGATATGGAGATAGATAAAAGGAGAACAAGAGATGAAATCAGAGATACAACGAGGCATGATCAGGGTGACACTGACGATGTACAGAGAGATATGAACAAAGAGACATCAAGGTCAAATTGGGGATGTGGGATGAGGAGGTGAACCTGTGGATACAGATAGATAATAGTAGAGTTAAAGAGATAGTAGGAAATGGGGAGGGAGGGATTAAGGGTGACGAATGAGGTGAAAAACAAGTGATTAAAGTAATTAGAAGTAGAGTGGGACTTAAATAGGGTGAGAATACTAATAAAGAAGAGGATATTATTCAGCAAGTAAAGAAGAGGAACTTATTGGGAAGGGTAAAGATAAAGGCAAAGAGACGTTTATTAAAGATGACCTTAGGGGGATGGGAAAGATTAGGGTGAGACTAAGGGGGAAAAAATGGGTTAAAGTTAAGAATAGGGGAGTAGGAAAAAAAAAATATAGTGAAAACTTAGATGTGGTGAAATTTGAGTCAGAAAGTTTAGGTGGAGAGAGAGAGGAGAGAGAGAGAGAGAGAGAGAGAGAGAGAGAGAGAGAGAGAGAGAGAGAGAGAGAGAGAGAGAGAGATTAAGATGGAGGCAATTAGAGAACTTTACAAGTCTGGGAGATGATGAACTTTGGTGTGACTTTATTTGGAGTAATAAAAAGGACAAGACGGGAAGAGGAAGATGATGATACCCCCAAAGAAAGAAATGATAGATTAAAGTTGGCGAGAGAAAAGCTGTGGAATTGGCGAGCGTACGACTGATCTTGGCGAAGGGAGGGGTATGTGTGTGTGGGGGGAGGGATGGTTACTGTCACTGACACAGGAGTGAAAAGGGGAATTTTAATGGATGACGTAGAAAATGGGAGGCGAATAGCATCACCGGGGAGAATATATATATATATTATTGAATATCATACATATTCCCCATTTCCCGCATCAGCGAGGTAGCGTTAAGAGTAAAGGAAAGAGCCGTAGAGGGAATATCCTCACTTGGCCCCTTTCTCTGTTCTTCTTTTGGAAAATTAATAAAACGTGAGGAGAAGATTCTCATGTCTTGAGGAGGACGTAGAGAATCAGGAAGAACAGATGATCATTATGGCGCCGAGACTGTTATGCTTGTGGTGCATCTGTTGTGGCACGTTGGACGAGAACAGACTGCAAACAGAACAGGTCAGTAGAACAGGTGACGAACATGAACGGGTCAGGAGGCTCAGCCCGGGCTTCAGCGGTGGGGATAAGTACGTAGGTGAGAAGACCCCCCACCCCACCCGGATGACTTCAGCAGGTAGTTCAGCAGGAGGAGGAGGAGGAGGAGGCGGAGCGGGTGAGAGGAGGCAAAGGAGGAGGAAGAGGAGGAGCGGGTGAGAGGAGGAGGAGGAGGAGAAGACCTGATGACCACCCGACCCCGAAGGCTTCCAGGAGGTAGTTCAGCAGGAGGAAGAGCGGATGAGAGAAGGAGGAAGAGGAGGAGCGGGTGAGAGGAGGAGGAGGAGGAGGAGAAGACCTTGATGACCACCCGACCCCGAAGGCTTCCAGGAGGTAGTTCAGCAGGAGGAAGAGCGGGTGAGAGGAGGAGGAGAAGACCTTGATGAGAGACCATGTGAAGGGGAGCTTCGGGAACCGCTCCTGCACACGTCGAGTGGACTGATCCTTGGGTTCAGGTCCTCCGCTGATATTTGGAAGACCCTCGACTTAAAATGTAACGGACCGACTTTATGACAGTTTATGTACTGACTGTCTGTGGTCTCTGGGGTATTACGAAGACCCCTTGTGGCCTCTGGTAATCCTTCTTTTTTTACGCCCCTGCTCACAGCATGTGCTTGGGGGCTTCATAATAAACCCCCGACACAAGATCAAATCAAAAATCATCCAGGAATTGCTTGACGCCCGTTCGCTCTCGGTGACGAAGGTAGACCTGTCAGAGATGAACACCCCGGGTGGGGCAGAAGCGCGGCCACGACTCACACGGGAGACATGTGATACAAGGGCAAACGTGCGTACAAGGGCTCACGTGCGTACAAGGGCAGGCGTGCGTACGAGGGTAGACGTGCGTGCAAGACGTGCGTATTAAGAAGGATTTACCTCCTCGGTCTCTCGAACACTCTAATGGCGGACAATCGAAGAGTTACAATGACTATATTAACTCATAACTTACATATATATATATATATATATATTTTTTTTTTTTTTTTTTTTTTTTTTTTATACTTTGTCGCTGTCTCCCGCGTTTGCGAGGTAGCGCAAGGAAACAGACGAAAGAAATGGCCCAACCCCCCCCCCCATACACATGTACATACACACGTCCACACACGCAAATATACATACCTACACAGCTTTCCATGGTTTACCCCAGACGCTTCACATGCCTTGCTTCAATCCACTGACAGCACGTCAAGCCCTGTATACCACATGACTCCAATTCACTCTATTTCTTGCCCTCCTTTCACCCTCCTGCATGTTCAGGCCCCGATCACACAAAATCTTTTTCACTCCATCTTTCCACCTCCAATTTGGTCTCCCTCTTCTCCTCGTTCCCTCCACCTCCGACACATATATCCTCTTGGTCAATCTCTCCTCACTCATTCTCTCCATGTGCCCAAACCATTTCAAAACACCCTCTTCTGCTCTCTCAACCACGCTCTTTTTATTTCCACACATCTCTCTTACCCTTACGTTACTTACTCGATCAAACCACCTCACACCACACATTGTCCTCAAACATCTCATTTCCAGCACATCCATCCTCCTGCGCACATCTCTATCCATAGCCCACGCCTCGCAACCATACAGCATTGTTGGAACCACTATTCCCTCAAACATACCCATTTTTGCTTTCCGAGATAATGTTCTCGACTTCCACACATTTTTCAAGGCTCCCAAAATTTTCGCCCCCTCCCCCACCCTATGATCCACTTCCGCTTCCATGGTTCCATCCGCTGACAGATCCACTCCCAGATATCTAAAACACTTCACTTCCTCCAGTTTTTCTCCATTCAAACTCACCTCCCAATTGACTTGACCCTCACCCCTACTGTACCTAATAACCTTGCTCTTATTCACATTTACTCTCAACTTTCTTCTTCCACACACTTTACCAAACTCAGTCACCAGCTTCTGCAGTTTCTCACATGAATCAGCCACCAGCGCTGTATCATCAGCGAACAACAATTGACTCACTTCCCAAGCTCTCTCATCCCCAACAGACTTCATACTTGCCCCTCTTTCCAGGACTCTAGCATTTACCTCCCTTACAACCCCATCCATAAACAAATTAAACAACCATGGAGACATCACACACCCCTGCCGCAAACCTACATTCACTGAGAACCAATCACTTTCCTCTCTTCCTACACGTACACATGCCTTACATCCTCGATAAAAACTTTTCACTGCTTCTAACAACTTGCCTCCCACACCATATATTCTTAATACCTTCCACAGAGCATCTCTATCAACTCTATCATATGCCTTCTCCAGATCCATAAATGCTACATACAAATCCATTTGCTTTTCTAAGTATTTCTCACATACATTCTTCAAAGCAAACACCTGATCCACACATCCTCTACCACTTCTGAAACCGCACTGCTCTTCCCCAATCTGATGCTCTGTACATGCCTTCACCCTCTCAATCAATACCCTCCCATATAATTTACCAGGAATACTCAACAAACTTATACCTCTGTAATTTGAGCACTCACTCTTATCCCCTTTGCCTTTGTACAATGGCACTATGCACGCATTCCGCCAATCCTCAGGCACCTCACCATGAGTCATACATACATTAAATAACCTTACCAACCAGTCAACAATACAGTCACCCCCTTTCTTAATAAATTCCACTGCAATACCATCCAAACCTGCTGCCTTGCCGGCTTTCATCTTCCGCAAAGCTTTTACTACCTCTTCTCTGTTTACCAAATCATTTTCCCTAACCCTCTCACTTTGCACACCACCTCGACCAAAACACCCTATATCTGCCACTCTGTCATCAGACACATTCAACAAACCTTCAAAATACTCATTCCATCTCCTTCTCACATCACCGCTACTTGTTATCACCTCCCCATTTACGCCCTTCACTGAAGTTCCCATTTGCTCCCTTGTCTTACGCACCCTATTTACCTCCTTCCAGAACATCTTTTTATTCTCCCTAAAATTTACTGATAGTCTCTCACCCCAACTCTCATTTGCCCTTTTTTTCACCTCTTGCACCTTTCTCTTGACCTCCTGTCTCTTTCTTTTATACTTCTCCCACTCAATTGCATTTTTTCCCTGCAAAAATCGTCCAAATGCCTCTCTCTTCTCTTTCACTAATACTCTTACTTCTTCATCCCACCACTCACTACCCTTTCTAAACAGCCCACCTCCCACTCTTCTCATGCCACAAGCATTATATATATATATATATATATATAATGTCTTTATATTCTATATCTTGATGTTTTGTTTTACAGTGTGAATAATAGTGTTTCAGAAAAAAATAATATGTCTTAGAAATTCATGAAGACTTGAAATGTGAAAAAAACAGTTGAAAAAAAAGAAAAAAGAGAAAAAGACTTAAATGAAATAAGTTAGTGGTGTGCTGAAGTGTGTAGTGAGAGTGGCAACAGAAAAAGAAAAAAAGAAAAAAAGAGGAAGGTAATCTTCGCCAGGAGCCATTTGTCGAGTTGCGTAAAATTGGACGCGATGGCTGAGCCCCGGCGACCAAGATGACCTGTGGTGACCTGAGGCGGTGACCTGAGGTGGTGGGTGACGACCCCCCTCCCCCGCGACGCCAGGGGGGGTTTAGGAGGGCCTTCCGTGGCAAGAGGTGTCATCGTCACAGTAAGGTTGCATGTACCTAAGGTTTGTGGTTAACCGTGTCTGTGTGTTTCCCCCCTTACAGCAGGGTGCAGGATGCGGCCCGGAGCCCCCTCTGCTGGCTCCTCCCCGGCCCCCCTGCTGCTGACGCCCATACTGCTGCTCCTGCTGGCCGCCGTCTTCTCGGTCGTCAACGCAAGTAAGTGTAGTTGCTCATGTTTTCAAAAGGGGGGTGTTGCCCGAGGGCATTGCTGGTACACTTGCTTGGCCCGCTGGGTCTCCGGGGCAATTCACTGTCTTGAAGGATGAGAGTGTGTGTCTGTGTGTGTGTGTGTGTGTGTGTGTGTGTGTGTGTGTGTGTCGGAAGATGGCGTGTCGTCTGGTCAGACGACACAGGCGTTGGCTCCGTTTCCCGACGCTTGTGGGTGAGTGTTTTTTTTTTTTTTTCTTTAAGTGCTCGCCGATGGCACTGACGAAGGCGAAGAGTGAACTGCCCTTGTATCTTGAGGGGGGTCAGAACTCATGCCTCTTGGAATTACTCGTCCCCTTGTTACTTGTGGTGACCAAATTGTAAGCTGGTGGGATTGAGGAGAGGGGGTAGGGGGAAAATTCTTCCTTCCCTTCCCCCTTTTTTCACCCCTCCTGTGACGTTGTATCTTGGGGGTGGGTGGGAGGTCCACTCTGTGTGTGGGGGTTGGGGCTGGGGAGGATCGTGTGGCCTCCCGAGCCCCCGTGACCCCCTCCGTTCAGACTGGCCAGCCTCTGTTTACCGTTGGCGTCAGTGGAGGGCTGGTGTTTGATACGACTGCAGCCGCCGCCGATGGGAGACGATGGTCGCCGGCCGAGGGCACTCCTACGCTGCTTGCGGGAAGCGCTTGCTGCTTGATGAAGGCGATTATCAGCGTGGGACGCACACACCTGTCTCGACTCTCCTGTTCATTTTCACAAGACCCGTCTCGCTGGGAGCCCCACGCGGGCGGCACGAAGCAACTGTTCGTGGTGTTCCGATAGAGACGTCTGAACCAGTGGGAGTCTCACGTCTTTGTGTGTGTGTGTGTGTGTGTGTGTGTGTGTGTGTGTGTGTGTGTGTGTGTCGAATGAAACAGTCTTCGAAGACTTCAGGCTGTCGGTCACGGGTCTTCGTCTGCCGTCACACGGCCACTTAGCGCTTCGAAAGCGATGAGTGAATCCTTTGAGTACCGTGAGTGAATCTTGTGAAGACGCGAACGAAGCGCGATGAATGAATCCTTTGAATACCGGGAGTGAATCTTGTGAAGACGCGAATGAATCTTGTGAAGACTTGACTGGCATTCATAGTGAGAACATGGGCTTGCCGGGTTTCAGTGGGGCGTTGGCACCTAGATGTTGTCTACGCAGAGAAGGGAGAGCAAAGGGGGAAAAAAAATATAGGTGATGTGGGGCTGAGGGAATGAGCTGTGTGGTGGTTCTAAATGAGAAGTGAGCTGCAGCACGGAACACTGAAGCTCCGAAAACGGTTCGGCTGAAGAATGAAATAGAGAGAGAGAGAGAGAGAGAGAGAGAGAGAGAGAGAGAGAGAGAGAGAGAGATTGGGGGGGCGGGGGGATTAAACCAGAGGTATAAAGATTAATGGGAAACTGTCTTTAAAGATGGGAAGAATTGAGGGTGATAGACTCTAGAGACAGATTATGAAGAAGTCGATATGGAGATAGATAAAAGGAGAACAAGAGATGAAATCAGAGATACAACGAGGCATGATCAGGGTGACACTGACGATGTACAGAGAGATATGAACAAAGAGACATCAAGGTCAAATTGTGGATGTGGGATGAGGAGGTGAACCTGTGGATAGAGACAGATAGATAATAGTAGAGTTAAAGAGATCGTAGGAAATGGGGAGGGAGGGATTAAGGGTGACGAATGAGGTGAAAAACAAGTGATTAAAGTAATTAGAAGTAGAGTGGGATTTATATAGGGTAAGAATACTAATAAAGAAGAGGATATTATTCAGCAAGTAAAGAAGAGGAAATTATTAGGAGGGGTAAAGATAAAGGCAAAGAGACGTTTATTAAAGATGACCTTAGGGGGATGGGAAAGATTAGGGTGAGACTAAGGGGAAAAAATGGGTTAAAGTTAAGAATAGGGGAGTAGGAAAAAAAATATAGTGAAAACTTAGATGTGGTGAAATTTGAGTCAGAAAGTTTAGGTGGAGAGAGAGAGAGGAGAGAGAGAGAGAGAGAGAGAGAGAGAGAGAGAGAGAGAGAGAGAGAGAGAGAGAGAGATTAAGATGGAGGCAATTAGAGAACTTTACAAGTCTGGGAGATGATGAACTTTGGTGTGACTTTATTTGGAGAAATAAAAAGGACAAGACGGGAAGAGGAAGATGATGATACCCCCAAAGAAAGAAATGATAGATTAAAGTTGGCGAGAGAAAAGCTGTGAAATTGGCGAGCGTACGACTGATCTTGGCGAAGGGAGGGGTATGTGTGTGTGGGGGGAGGAGATGGTTACTGTCACTGACACAGGAGTGAAAAGGGGAATTTTAATGGATGACGTAGAAAATGGGAGGCGAATAGCATCACCGGGGAGAATATATATATATATATATATATATATATATATATATATATATATATATATATATATATATATATATAGATTAATATTATTGAATATCATACATATTCCCCATTTCCCGCATCAGCGAGGTAGCGTTAAGAATAGAGGAAAGAGCCTTAGAGGGAATATCCTCACTTGGCCCCTTTCTCTGTTCTTCTTTTGGAAAATTAATAAAACGTGAGGAGAAGATTTTCATGTCTTGAGGAGGACGTAGAGAATCAGGAAGAACAGATGATCATTATGGCGCCGAGACTGTTATGCTTGTGGTGCATCTGTTGTGGCACGCTGGACGAGAACAGACTGCAAACAGAACAGGTCAGTAGAACGAACATGAACGGGTCAGGAGGCTCAGCCCGGGCTTCAGTGGTGGGGATAAGTACGTAGGTGAGAAGACCCCCCACCCCACCCGGATGACTTCAGCAGGTAGTTCAGCAGGAGGAGGAGGAGGAGGAGGCGGAGCGGGTGAGAGGAGGCAAAGGAGGAGGAAGAGGAGGAGCGGGTGAGAGGAGGAGGAGGAGGAGAAGACCTGATGACCACCCGACCCCGAAGGCTTCCAGGAGGTAGTTCAGCAGGAGGAAGAGCGGATGAGAGGAGGAGGAGGAGGAGGAGGCAGAGGAGGAGCGGGTGAGAGGAGGAGGAGGAGGAGAAGACCTGATGACCACCTGACCCCGAAGGCTTCCAGGAGGTAGTTCAGCAGGAGGAAGAGCGGGTGAGAGGAGGAGAAGGAGGAGGAGAAGACCGTGATGACAGACCATTGTGTAGGGGAGCTTCGGGAACCGCTCCTCCACACGTCGAGTGGACTGATCCTTGGGTTCAGGTCCTCCGCTGATATTTGGAAGACCCTCGACTTAAAATGTAACGGACCGACTTTATGACAGTTTATGTACTGACTGTCTGTGGTCTCTGGGGTATTACGAAGACCCCTTGTGGCCTCTGGTAATCCTTCTTTTTTTACGCCCCTGCTCACAGCATGTGCTTGGGGGCTTCATAATAAACCCCCGACACAAGATCAAATCAAAAATCATCCAGGAATTGCTTGACGCCCGTTCGCTCTCGGTGACGAAGGTAGACCTGTCAGAGATGAACACCCCGGGTGGGGCAGAAGCGCGGCCACGACTCACACGGGAGACATGTGATACAAGGGCAAACGTGCGTACAAGGGCACACGTGCGTACAAGGGCAGGCGTGCGTACGAGGGTAGACGTGCGTGCAAGACGTGCGTATTAAGAAGGATTTACCTCCTCGGTCTCTCGAACACTCTAATGGCGGACAATCGAAGAGTTACAATGACTATATTAACTCATAACGTACATATATATATATATATATATATATATATATATATATATATATATATATATATATATATATATATATATATATATATATATATCCTCTCCCCCCCCGGTCAGTAGAGGACCCCTTGCGTATTGCTGCCCTCCCACAGCATGTCTGGTTTATTATGGGGCAGAGCATCGCTCAGGATTCCTCGAGCGTGTAATTGTTCGCAGTCACAATTCTGATAATTTGTTGCCCGTTTTAGAGCCGGGGACCCATGTAAAATCTTGTCCCTCCCTCCGTCCCTCCCTCTCGATCTGTCGGGAGTACGATAAAGATATGAAAAGCGTTGCCTGGCCTACGAATATGATATATATATATATATATATATATATATATATATATATATATATATATATATATATATATATATATATATATATATTTTTCTTTCTTTCAAACTATTCGCCATTTCCCGCATTAGCGAGGTAGCGTTAAGAACAGAGGACTGGGCCTTTGAGGGACTACCCTCACCTGGCCCAATTCTCTGTTCCTTCTTTTGGAAAATTGAAAAATAGATAGATAGATAGATAGATAGATAGATAGATAGATAGATAGATATGGCGTTTGTCTGGTGAGTGAAGTGGTTCAGGGAGTAATTGAAGACTTGTTTCGTATCCGCCAACATGTTTATACCCCACTGTTGACCACCGCCTCGCCAAGCATGGCCGCCCCCCGGCGTGGGAGTCATTAAGACCCGGCCGTAGGGCCGCTTGTACACCGAGCGAGTTTGGAGCGGAGGGAGACGGTGGTGTCTCGCGCAGCCCCACAGCAGGAGCTGCATTAATGCGGAGCCCATCCGTGACCCCTGTTTACCTCGTGTGTGTGTGTGTGTGTGTGTGTGTGTGTGTGTGTGTGGTTTTTTTTAGTTGTAAGGGAAAGTGTGTGTGTTTGTGTGTGTTTTTTCTTCTTTTTTAGTTGTAAGGGAAAGTCTTCTGCCGTGGAGGTAGTGTTGACCCGGCCTGTGCGATAAGCTGTAACCTTCCCCACTCCCTACCAACCAACCTACCTACCAACCCACCCTCCCTCCTCCACAGCAGCATACCCACCCACGCACGTAACCCTTCCACCCACCCACCCACTCCCTGCACCTGAAACTATTTACTTTGAACAGCGGCCGGAGGGGGGGAGGAGGAGGGTGGTGTGGGCGGGTGAGAGAGAGAGAGAAAGAGTGAGAGAGGGGTGGTGGGGGAGGGAAAGTGGGGTTGGGGGTGGGGGACCATCGCAATTTGCGCGTCGCTTGTTTGTTCAGGAAATGCTAACATTTGCTGAATTGGTATCTGTTAACGTTACGTAATTCCTGTAGATTTTCATTTAATTGAATCTGATACATTTACATCTTCCTAATTCCTATATGTTTACATTTGATTAATTGTCGGATTTACAATTATATTCCAGGATTACCGTGTTCCACTGAAACGTGGTTATGTGCTGTAACCAGCGTAATCTCTCATGCTCAAAATTTCCTGATGGAATGGTTAGTATTGAGAGTGGCAGTGCGTGTGTGTGTGTGTGTGTGTGTAGGTCGGTAGTTAGCATAGGCCTCGCAATGCTGTGTAGTGCTCAGCATAGGCCTCACTAGGCTGTGCGGTCAGTCTAGTCCTCATTAAGCTGTGTGTGGAGGTAAGCATAGGCCTCACTATGCTGAGCGGAGGTTACCATTGGCCATACTGTGCTGTGTGGAGGTAAGCATACACCTCGCAGTCCATGTATGGACCTCACGTTGGTCCCATGGAGACACTGTTTTCTGCCTGGTAGGACTCCATGAATTTATGGGGATGGGCATATAGCATTGTTCCTCTATATGACACGTGGAGACCTCATTGTTCCTCTATATGACACGTGGAGACCTCATTGTTCCTCTATATGACACGCGGAGACCTCATTGTTCCTCTATATGACACGTGGAGACCTCATTGTTCCTCTATATGACACGCGGAGACCTCATCGTTCCTCTATATGACACGTGGAGACCTCATTGTTCCTCTATATGACACGCGGAGACCTCATCGTTCCTCAATATGACACGTGGAGGCTTCATTGTTCCTCTATATGACACGCGGAACCTCATTGTTCCTCTATATGACACGTGGAGATCTCATCGTTTCTCTATATGACACGTAGAAAAACCTCTTCAAAATAGGTTTCTCCCCAGAGGAGAACGGGACGTCACCGAGAGGGCTTCTAGTAGTACGCATGGAAGGGGAAAAAAAATCATGATATATTCGCTTAACTAGCGTGCAATAGTTCCCCTTCAAGTTTTAATTGGCTGCACACAGCAGCTAGCGGTGGGGTGGCGGGGGGGAGAAAAATATCAGAAAGTCTACAATATATCCTATGTGTACATCAGTCTGTTGGGGGTACGGGGCGTGGGTGAGTTTGGGGGGGGGAAACACGCGCCCTTCCACAGCCGCCCTGCCACCGCCGGAATTATACTGAAGTGAATTCCAGGTACTTAGGTGTTAAAGCTGAGGCTGTAGACGGGCGTTGTGGAAAGGGGGGGGGGGGGGATGTGGGGCAGGGAATGCTGAGGCGGCGCGTGAGGGTGCTGTATGAGGGAGTGTGCCAGGGGAGGATAAGGTGATTGGTGGACGTGCGAGGGAGATGTATGAGGGAAGTGTGGGGGAGGAGGGCAAGTCTGAGGCCGTTTGAGAGCATGTGAGGAAGTGTGGCAGGGAAGGCTGTGGCCAGGGTGCTGTATGAGGGAGTGTGCCAGGGGAGGATAAAGTGACTGGTGGACGTGTGAGGAGCTGTACGAGGGAGTGTGGCAGGGGAGTCTAGTGCCGTGGACGGGCGTGTTGAGGGCGCTGTATGTGAGGGAGAGTGTGCTGGTGGACGTATCCCACTGACTGGGTAAATGTACATCAATTATTGTCTAATGTCATTGTCGGCCCGTAACTGCTGTGCTTCTGTGAGACACCTCGTGATGCCTCCATATTCTCGCGCGTTAATTGGAAGTGTTAATCAGTGCGGGGGGATCAGCATTACCATTATGGCTGCTGGAAGGTGTAGGCAGCAGGGTGTGATGGTGAGGATGGAGCTCGGGGTATGGTGATCTGGGTGTAACCAGGCTGTAATGATGCAGGTTCTGGAGGGTATAGCCAAGATGTGGTGATGTGGAGGGTAACTAGGGTGTAGTGGTGTGGGTGTAGCTAATGGTGGGTGGATGGCCATGCTTGAGGGTGGAGCCAGGGTGTGTAGAACGTAGGTAGGGCGTGTATGGTGAGTGGCTTTGGTGTTGCGGCTAGCGAGTGGATGTGGTGGAGTGGGTAGTGTCAGCGTAGTTGTGACTTGGGGTGTGGATGGGGAAGGAGATTTCGGAGGAAAGGAGTAGGAGGGATGCAGTAATCAAGGAAGTACTTTATCCTCATGACTAAGATGGCTGTGGCTCTACCCATGAGCAAGAAGAGGCGACTCCCGCTCGACATTGCGACCCTTGGATATGACGGGCAGACCTTCGACCTGACCCTTCATAAAGGGTCCGTCTGGTCAAAAGGCCAGGCCGTCGTACCCAAGGGTCCTCCGCTTGCGCTCAAGAAGTTAAAGGATGCATTAGGAGGGAGGACATTTGGTGGCCGTATTAACAGAAGTTCGCCACTACCGCACCACCACTTTCGCCTTCTGGCTCCTCTGGTTGCCAGTTGCTTCCACCATTACTCCTTTTCACCACTTGCTACCCCCTTGCTGCGACCGCAGTCCCCTTTCCAATAACACATACCTTCCCATCACCACCACTACCCATTTGCCACCGTCCTGACACCCCCGTTGCCTCCGCAACTCTCCCCCACAACCATAAAAAGTACTCTAACCACTCCCCGTTTTCTCCCCCCAACCCTCCCCTTCGCCGACCAACAAACCATATATGACTAATTACCGAGTATTTTCCAGCGGGGCGTCACGATGGCGCATGGACTGACGGACATGGGTAGTTTACGCTCATTACCCGGTGAGTAGAGCTGCCACTTGCCGGATTCATTGCAGTGAGTGAGGCCGTCAGGTGTGGCAGCTGCTGTAGGAGGTATGGTGGTAGAGTGTGGGGACCGGGGCACCGTCCCTCACCAGGGACTGGACAGAGAGAGAGAGAGAGAGAGAGAGAGAGAAAGAGATTTGGTGGTTGATAATGAGGGGTTTTTAGCGGCCTGTAGAGAGACCCCTATTTTTTTTTACAATAGATTTTTTTTCTTTTTGTCGTTGTGGTGTATGAGTAGCCGTTTAAGATGGTTTGGATCCACTTCGTCGTTGACCGCAAACGGCACGACGGTACGACCCTTGACCACGACGGTAGCTCTCTTGAGAACGAACAGTATCTATCACCCTTAAGGTCTGATCGTCCAACCTTTGACCTGACCTCCTTAAGGGCCATCATACCCCCGTAAGAGCCGCATCGTAATGGTAAAGATGTTAGTTCTCCACTGTGCTCCACTAACGAGAGAGCCTTTGACCAGTTTGGGTATCGGCCAATAGCGAAGTCCTTTGGCCCCGTCGTGCCCTCCGTCGACCTCCGGTTTGGCCACGAACCAGGCCAGGTTCTCGCTTGTCACCATGTCTTCACTAACAACTCATCCAAAGGTTTTTTTTCTTTGAGATCTCATCAGAAGAGCCAGCGAAGATCCTCTATTTTTTCTTTTTTTCGTCTCGAACAATCGATAAATTTGATTCGTCTCATGACTTTCTAAGAGATGAAGAGCAATGGATTTTTTTTTTCTTACGGTGACGATAAGATCTGGCCTGACGCAGGACCAGGCCGACAAAGCGTACTTGCTTCTCCCCCCCTTCACCAGCGGTCAGTAAAGGTAGCCTGGCCGCAGAGTAGACAAAAGTCGCTGAAAGTTTTTTGGGGGGATCACCGAGAGGTAAAATTCCGTCGTTTCTTACCGCAAATGAGACACCACTTCCCTCCAGCACCTCACCAGCGACTAGTAAAGAACGGGTGATGCCCTCTTAGCGACCAGTAAAGGAGATGAGTACCGATAGAAACACCCCCAACCCCCTACCCTCCCCAGACACCTTACTAGTGGACCAGTGAAGTGGTTCAGAGCTTCACCAGACCAATCAGCTAAAGTACCTGGGATTCCTAACTATCGTCCAGGACAGAGGGGACTTTCGGTGCGGTGATGATGGTGGGTTGGGTGGTAGTGTTGGTGGGTTAGCTGGGTGGTGGTGGGTTAGCTGGGTGGTGGCGGGTTGGCTGTCTGGTGGTGGTGGTGGTGAGTTTGCTGTCTGGTGGTGGTGGTGGTGGGTTGGCTGTGTGGTGGTTAAGGTTACGCGAGAGTATGTGGGGCTGATTGCCGATGGATGTGGCCCAGAGTGTGTGGTTGTGGTGATGGTGGTGGTGAGCAGGGTGTGTGGTGCAGGCGAGTCGTGTGGTGGAGGGAGATGAAGGATTTAAGGCGTCGTTTACCTCGTTGTCGTGTTAGTGGTGGGGGACAATGGAGGGTTGAGGGGGGTGGTGTTGTATCAGTGAGACGCTGCTGGCAGGAGCTGGGTCTAGATATTAGGACCCACCCCCTTCCCTTCTCTCTCTCTCTCTCTCTCTCTCTCTCTGTTGATTTGGTCGTTGTTTCTGTTCTCTCCCTGAACGCCCTTGTAATGTCCGTCTCCCTTTATTCCATTTTCCTCTCACTTGTCTTCCTTTCATCTTGAATCGCTTTAGCTCTCCTCGCTTTCCATAGTCACTCCTCGTGTCTCGTGTTCACCTCTTTCGTACCCTGTCCCCATTCTTTTCCGTGTCTCCTTCCCCCAACCTCATTTCCCCTCGTGTCGTCATTTTCCCTTCTCATGTAATGTCGTAAGGTCTCATGTCCCATTACTCCACCTCATGTCTTGCCACCCCTCCTCATATCTCTTCATCACTCCTCATCTCTCCCTACCTCACTTCATGTCTTACCACCTCCCCGCATATCTCCTTACCACTACTCATGTCCAT